>NW_009189666.1:0-633 GCF_000690835.1 Fulmarus glacialis
GAGCTCCTGGAAAGGGGAGAGCAGCTCCCGGTGCGCGGCCGAGCCTTCCGGCGGCGCGGTGGAAGGGGCGCCGGTCCTCCTGGGGCAGCGCAGGTGCACGCTGTCCCTGCAGGTCTCAGCCCGAGGAAAGAGAGACAGAGAGCCGGCTACTTTCTAAAACGTATTCTCATCTGCGTGCCGATACAATGCTGGTTACAAATGTGCACTCCTAAGGGACAGGAATCCAAATAAACAAAACCAAAAACCCATCACAGTGTTGTAAGGTCCAGGACTTCAGTCATGCGACCGATATGTTAACGATACATTTCAGCCTTAAGGCAGAGAAACAGTTACATTTAAAACATAAGGGATTTCTACTTTTTAAATGTCGTTTTGACGGCTGAAATTAGGTACAAAAGGTTGTCGAGTTACAAACAACAAAGAAGGTATTTCTGCTGGAGAGCCAGGCATGCATGAGAAGAGACCAGAGAGCGGGCAGGTGGGCCGCTGGGCACCCTCCCTCACTGCAGATGGGGACTCAGAGGCCAAGACGCCGCTTGCTTGGAGCAGCGACGTTCCCCCTCTCGCCGAGCGGCCTGCGCCAGCAGCTGGCACTTCCCCACGCTGCCCCAGCACGTGCTCAGGAATCGGCAG
>NW_009189666.1:800-1011 GCF_000690835.1 Fulmarus glacialis
CCCCCCTGCCGCGGTGCCGGCAGGATGCGAGCGGCAGAGAGGCAGCTTGGCACACTTGGCACTGCGGTGCCAGTCCCCCCGGTAGATCGGCCTCCAAATCCTAACGGGGAAAAAGAAGGGTGCCGAGGTCCCCGGGGGAATGCCGGTTTACGTGGTGGCAGGCGCAGGGCAGAGGCGCTTCCTCCTGGGGATGGGAGCCCAGGCTGGATGC
>NW_009189666.1:1030-3379 GCF_000690835.1 Fulmarus glacialis
CTTCCACAGCAGCAACACCCAAGTGCTAGGAGCAAATCACTCCTCTGCTTGCCCTGTCTAGCTGGTTTGTCTGCTGGCAGGGCTGTTCTGGCAGCGCCGAGGTGCCTGGACGCCCATAAACCTCCCGCTCTGCCGCTGGTTTGGCAGAGGTGCAGGAGGCGGGTGGAAATCGCCCCCTGCTCTGCAAGGTGTGCTTGTGGAAGGGGGTTGCCCCATGCTCGTGCACACGGATTCCCATCTGGTGTGAGCTGACAGCTTGCACACACACGGACAGAAACTGCCAACGACACAAGTTACCAACAGGGCTCGTTCGGAAAAAGAAACGGGAGGAGCTTCTAAATTAAGTGGTCACTGCACAGCCAGCACGTTCCTGACAGACTCCTATCGCTCAGCTGCCCTTCCTATGCTTAAACAATGGCAGAAATAAACTTGCTAATTTAAAAAGAGAATTGAAATGAATTAACTTATCAGCTGTCTCCACGGGGGGCAGGGGATGTTACATTCCGGTTAGCCAGACAAACAAATTCAAAATACCCAAAAGAAACAAATCAGCTTTACTGAAGGAGCTGGTTCATTTCTTAAATAAAAACAGAGACCACAATCAAGCCAGTCAAGTTTAACATCCTAGAGAGGGAAAAGGGCAGACGTTTAGTAAAAGAGAGAAGTTGCGAGAACTTGTGGCCAAGGACCGACTCTGGGGGTTGATTCTTCGGTGACCTCTGTGCCCCAGTGAGGGAGAGGGAAGGAGGGCAGATCAGCAGCGGCGAGATGGTTTTCGGGAGGGCACCGGTAAAACCAGAGAGGGAAGGTGCCTGGCCCTGAGCACAAGACGGTGCAGCTGACTTCATCCCGCTGCCTCACCTACGCACAGGGAAGGAGCCTTTCCTGAGAAGAAGCTTCCTCCTTGCTGAGGTGCCGGGTCTGGCGTTGGGATTCCCACGGCCACATCCCTACGTGTTGCTCCTCTCCTTTGACTTTTCACCTTTGCTGTCCTGGTGGGGAAGAGGAAAAAGAAGCAGAGGTTTAGGCGACCCCACCACAAAGGCTGCACGGGGGTTGTGGCACTATTGCCAGGGTCCTGCGAGCAAACACCCTCCACACCTGGGTGCCAAAATGCAACCACCGCCTGCCCGCACCTCCAGCTTCCTCCGTGCCCACTCTGGGCACAACCAGCTCCCTTCAGCCAAGCTCTCCTCAAATATTTGTCCATTGCGAGGCCTTTCAAAGGGCACCTCGAGCAGGCTATCTCGCGGTGGATTTACAAGTGCTGCATGTTTCCCAGCCCTCTACCGCACCGCACGCCACCTCCCCGCGTACAGGGAAACAACCGGCACATGCCTGCCCGGGTCTGGGCTTGCCACGATTCAGGCTCGTTCAGCTCCCATACGCTAAGCAAGGTATTAAAAAGGAAACGAAACACACACGTGGCACTCTGGCGCGCACACACACGCACAGCTCACAGCACCGGAGCGAGGAAACCATTCCCAGCGCAGAGAAACGGCTCTCATCTCCGGAAAGCCTTTAAGTCTGCTGCCTGAATTATCTACTAAGGTCTCGACATTTATTCTTCCAAAGAAGTCACTGCCTTCTAGCTTAGGACTGGATTTTTCTCTCTCTAAAGTGTTCTGTTTTCTACCCTGAGCAAATGAAAAAAAAAAAAAGCAAGAGTCAACTTTGGACTTACTTTTTACGTGGGTTTAGTTTTAAAGTATTTAGAAATTCAAATTAACTGGAGCCCTGCTTACCACCTGCAACGAGAAGCTGATGTTTGGGACATGTCAAAGATTAGACAGTTTAAGATTTCCTTGGAACAACGTATTTTTTGGATGGGAGAGGGAGACTGCAGCATCGTGCACACCCCAACGGTACAGCATCACACGCGCGCAGACTCACGCCGATGGGACGGTACCTCAGGAGGCGGTGGCTTGATAGTCACAGGCTGGGACGTCCTTCGAGGTGGAGAAGGCTTGGGCTGCACTTGCTGCTGGACAGTGTTGTAGTACGTGACTCCTCCATACACCTGGGACTGGGCCTGCATTCCCCAGAAAGCAGAAGGGTCAGTGCTCTTCACTGTGGGGGGGGCGCAGAAAGCTGCATCCCCCTGCGAGAGCACCACGTGTCTCAAGACAGCCTTCACAGCACACAACTGGGCTGTGAAAAGATGCCACCACCTAGCACCGAAGGTGAGTAGCCACAGGGGGATGGGGGTTGATTTGTGCTGTGCTCCCCAAAGCTACAAAAAGCAGCAGCACTTACAACTCCCGGAGGACCCTCGCCTACCCCTGCTCTCGGCAGGGCGGGCAGGTACAGGCTGCCGCAAACCGCCGCCACCCTGGACTGAAGATTGTG
>NW_009189666.1:3416-4121 GCF_000690835.1 Fulmarus glacialis
CAGCCACGCTGGACTGAAGTTTGTGGCAGATGGGTTTCCTCCGCCCTGCAGAGTTTCCCAACTGCCGTATAACGTCTGTGCTTTGCAACAGCGGCAGCTACCGTTTTCCCGCATAGACAAGGCAGGTAACAGTTCCCCTTCACACCGAGATCCCCTCCAGCTGCCCGGGGGCTCGGGATCTGCCCCAAAAGCAGGCGGATTCCCTGCCGGGGCAGCTGGGATCAGCCCAGGGCAGCAGGGAAGGTCAGAGAGGTTGCAGGGTTCGGGGAGCATGCACATCTCTCGCCTGCCACTGCGTGTCAGCCGTGGGCCGCTCACATGGCAGCCACGGGGAGCACCGGGTTCGTCATCATGATGCCCACAAAGATCTGCCTCCTCGCTGCCCAGCAGCTGCTGCGGACACAGAGGTCGGACATCGAGTGGGAAAAGCCAGCCCTGTGCTGGTCACACCAAGGGTTTTCCTGGCTGGTGCCAAAGAACAGCATCAGCCAGTTTCCAGCCTCCTGCCTCCGTCTCAAACAGAAAGGATTTCCAAAGCAATTTTCAAGGTGTCCTTGGCTTAGCACAGCCCTGGAGGGGATGTAATGGTTCACAGGCTCCTGGTGGGCTGTTTCCCTGTTCTGTGGGGGAAGACCTCGATTCTGAGATCCACCAATACAGGCGTTTCATCCACTAGACCCAAAATCCAGGGTAGCTGCACAGCAG
>NW_009189666.1:4191-9856 GCF_000690835.1 Fulmarus glacialis
CCCCATTCTCTCCCAGGAAGCCTCAGAGAATATACCCACACACCACAGGATCCCATCTGCTCTTGGCAGCTCCTGCTCAGGAAGGAGACACGCAGCGCAGCTGGCTTACCTGCGTGTTGGAATAGAGGTGAGGAGGGGGCGGAGGGGGTAGTGCTCCTGGGGGGTAGGGGTAGCCAGGATTCCCAAAATTCATGACTCCAGGAGGGGAGAAGTAAGTCGGTGCAAGCAGCTGCTGCGGCGGGGGCTGGCCCGGGGGCATGGAGACTGGCGGGGGGTACAGCCCAGGGTTTGCCATGGGGGCTGGCGTCTGGTGGGGATGTAAACCTGGGAAGCAACAAAAATAAGCTGAGGGTGATGTTGTGGGTAAAGCCAGCGCGTCCCGTGGAGGGCTGGGGCTGCTATGATGCCAGCAGGTCAGCACGGCTGCGCCTTCCCTGCTGCAGCAGGAAGGAGAAGCGCTTTGCTGAAAGGCCTTTCTGCAGCCACGAGTCCTCAGCTCCTGCGCTGGGGAGGGAAAAAGGGAAGCGCTTCTCAGCACAGCGGAGCACGGCCCCTTCCCCGATGCCGAGGTCCCGATTCACCAGAACCGGACACGGCCCCGGTCAGCATATCCACTTCAGGAAACAGTTTTTGTGGGCAAGATAGAGAACATGCCAATTCAACAGCTCTCATTTCTGCTTTTCTTTTCTAATCTACAAGCAGCAGGGACTGAAGAACCAGCCTAGCGCAACAGCTGGCAGAGCCAAGCGCCCCACTGAAGGAGAAGAGACTCAGCCAGGAGGGTCTGCAGAGAACCTGCAGACATCCAGCTAGAGGCTGCCAAAACATTCAAATCATCTCGGTCCTGCACTGGCTGCAAGGGCCCGAAATGTCTATTTTTCTTTCCTTAAAATTTATACTGATCCAGCCTCACTGCAGGAGGGAAGCAGGTCCCTTCCATGTTGTAGAAATAGGGAAAACAGATTCCCCCAGCAACAGAGGCTGTGCGAAACCAGAGTTATCTGCTCCCCAGCACAGGCTGAGCTGCCCCAGGGCACAACCGCAACGTCGGTACCAGCTGCCCCATGCCCTGCTGGGGAGCTGGTTCCTCACCTGGATGAGGGAGATGCATTTCTGGCTGTACGATCATCCCTTGGGGCGGCAGCGGGGCCGGGTTCTCACTGTGGGTGTAGATTGGTCCCTGGAATTGCACTGCAACACACAACAGTTGGTAAGGAAAAGCTCCACCAAATTTTATTCTACTGCAGCAAGTCACACACACACCCCAGCCAGCTACCGTTACAACACTTGAATGCAGTGCTGCAAGCTACATTCCCACCGGCACACGCAGTCTACCAGGCTCACAGATGCTACGTACTCCCAACAGAAAAGCCTCCTACTCCCTTTACAAAGCCGGAGAATACTCAAGGAATTTCTTCTCCAACACTTTAAATGCTGGAGTAAATTCCCACCTATCCTCCGTCTTGTTCTGTAATTCTCCCCACTCTTAAATGTCAATGACATTGCTCTGATTTCAAGTTACTTTTAAATCCTAGTTCTCATGAAGAAAAACAGTGTCCTAGAGAGCCCCTGCCCAGGGAGGGGAGGTCATAACACTGACTGTATTTCAGGGGGTTTAAACACCAACCAGGGAGGCTCAGAGCAGCTTTTTAGTTACCGTACGAGACGACGCAGCAATGCTATTTACAAAGGAAAGGGAAGACAAATCCCCCGACCTGCCCGACCCTAACAGGAGTGGCGGGGACTCCTGCCCCAGCTGCTCAGGTCTGAGTACACACAGAACCTCAGGAGCAGGAGGGAAACACTCACGTGGGTCGTAGTAATGCCCTTCCATGATGCTGATGTGCATGGGGGGGGCAGGCTCCGGCACCGGCGCTCTCTGCCGCTGCGATGAGTAGCGTTTCACGCGGCCCCCCTGCACCGCCTAAAAGAGTCCAAAGGCATCGGCGAGGGTCAGCGTGCAGAGCAGGAGACATCCCTCCAGCGAGGGAGCACCGACCTGCTCCCCCGCCAGCCCCTGCAAACCTCTATCTGGGTCACGCAGTAAAAACTACAAACACCCACAAAAGGGAAAGGCTGAGGTGTCACAGGCAGCCTTTAATTACTACAACCCAGAAACAAATAAATGCTGGGCTTCCGCGCTTCTAAAAGCAAGAGTCACGCTCCATGCAACAAGCTTTACCATTTCCTCCATCCTGTTAAACTGAGGCGGTGGCCCAGTTCCCACGTGCATATGGTTAGGAATACCTGAAGAAGAAACAAACTGGTTATTATGGTTTGCATTTGTTCCCAGTAAAGAGCCACCTCACCCGCCCAGGGCGCTGCCAGGAGGCGCCCGTCGCTGGCCGTAAGAGCGCCGGCAGCCTGGGGACGTCACTGTGCTACAAACAGGCACAGCTCTTGCTTTCATGACAAGAAACCTTTTCTAACGACTTCATCTCTTAGGTTACAATTTTAAATATTTCAGTACAAATTAGAAGCTGTCGCGCCACTGTACAATCATCCACACTGCTCAACACCTTTTAAATCTTGAAAAAAAAAAAAAAAAAAAAAAAGATCCTCAGCTTGAAATCCAGGTCCTGATCTAAGCTCTGTTTGGGCGGAGACAAGGACCTCTCCAGAGCAGAAACAAGGATCCATGTGGGACTGGGTAAGCTGCAGTTTAAACTCTCTACAGGGCATAACCACTTTTATCATGGGCTCCTTTTAATTCAAACAACAAAGTTACAGCACACATTTAAAACCACAGTGCCGAACTGATCACAGGCGATTCCAGGGGAGCGAAAGTGGACAAAACAAACACTGGAAGTGCCCACGATCACCGATACTGCAAATATACGCACAGGCATACATGCTGTACATACAGAATGACCTGATGGCTGGCTCATCCAGCCAGATGCCTCCCAGAATTAACTCCTACCTTCTCTACTAGGAAGAAACAAAGAGACAGTAGAGTAACACATCCTTCTTATGGACAGAAAGTGGTCTCCTACCTACAGTCCAGAGCTGTCTCGTGGTAAACTTGTTAAGATGCTTTATTTTTAAGCATCAAAAAAAAAAAAAAAAAGAGTATATAATCTCAGCTGCAAATCACAGCACTTTCTAACTCTCATTCTACTGGCGTGTTTAAAGCCTGTTTACTCGCATCCGCCGTCGAGACCAAGGGTCTGTTCACACAAAGATTTTACCAGTCACATCAGTGCAAGAAGACTTATGGTGTCATGACCTAAACCTCAAGAGATGCTTATGAAAGCAGCAAGTCGCTTTCTTCTCCTTGCTCCAGTTTTATTTCCCTCGGGAAGGACTCTAACATTCCCCAGAAAAGACTCTAATTCTGCAAAGAGATAATTATACCTGAATGACCTCTCGCATGGATGCTCAACTAGAACTGTCCTTAGCTCACACGGGGGTGACTCTGCCACACATCCCTCGCTCAGCTGGCCTGCCTGCTGCTGCGAACAGAGCAGCTTCCTCCTGCCAATGGACTTGCCAATCCCAGTCAGGCCTTAGCTAGTGGCAACCAAATCTCAATGCTAGGAAATAAGCTGATAAACAGAGGAAAGTTCCCTCCTGCTCCTAGCAGGGCATTACAGGAGCCCGATTATTCATTACCCTTACCTGCCAACTGAGCACAACGCTCCTTATCCCTGCAGCAGCTGGTCTCACCATGATTCACACTGCACAAAGTCCCTGTTGCCTGTTCCACACACAGGCCTGCAGCTTCACTGAAGCTTCCCCGTTCTCAACACAAAACAGCGCAGAGAGAGGGAAAGGATCTACTTTCATGTCCTTCCCAGCCCTAATTCAATTAACCTACACTGGAATGTTTAATTTCCCCTTTTTCTCTCCTGTTTTGTCTCCTCTAACCATCTTCACTGCACTTCCTCAGCAGCATGCATCGCCATCACGTACCTACCCTGAGACTGGACTAAGGCAGAGACAATTCAGCTCTGACCAACTACACGAATGCAGAATTGCATTTGGCTGGGGCTGCAGTGGAAAACCAACAGGCTGCACCCACTTACCCCTCAGCTCCCGGGGCTGTATGAACTGAGACTGCCCCGGAGTCCAGTTCTGCTCAGTGAGATTCATTTGGGTCATTTCTTGCTCAAGTCCGTCCAAGCTGGATTCTACCGGTGACTCCCAGTTACCGCTCTTGGCTGGTGGGGGGGATGTCTCGGCTTGCACAGGTTTTGGAGGCACAGGAGTCAGCCCTTCCGAAGCGGGCACTTCATCTGCCAGCTTTCCCGCATCCCCAGCTTTGATTCTGGTCCTTCTTGCCCGGGAATAAGACTTCTTTTCAATTGGTCTGTCTGGCGGTGGCTGTGCAGCATCAGCAGCCGTGGCTTGGTTTTCCAAAGCAACCTCCTCCTTCACAGGGCTGCTGTGGACATGGGCTGCTTCCATCTCGGGTGACTTGTCTCTTGGTGGGGTTTGCTCTGCACGCTTTGCTCGATAGTTGCTCTCCTGTTTGGCTTGCTCGCCGTTACGAGACAGTTGCTGGATGCTTGCTTCCGAAGCTCGGTAGCTTGGACGGGTCTCTTTGTAACCCCCCATCCTCGGGTAGTTCCTAGGTGGGGGCATCCTCCCTGTACCTGCAGAGCTCCTGTTGGTGAACGTTCGAGGGGGAGCTGAAGTGCTGTCTGCACCTTGGTGCCTTGGGGGCTTACTTGGCCTCTCGTTTGACCAGTTTGGGTCTCGCTGAGGAGGACTCCCAAACCTGAGGGAGAAAAATAGTACAAATGACTGGAAAGAAATCCATGGGTGAGAGGTGCTGCTGTGCCAGGGAAACACTCTCCTGTACACAGCGTGCAGAACTCCCAGGACCAAGGTCCCACCCCGGGGCCAAAGGGCTTTCCCCTTCGGGGCTTCAGACCCGTTGTTTGAAGCACTTGGCACAAAGGCTGAGGTTTCCCTCTGGGATGAGCCAGGCTCTAGTTTGACTTTACTGCTCACCTTGGTTTGCGCATCCTCCTCGGCTTGATGTCATCGGGGTTGTGAGCTGACCTGATGTCATAGCCATAAAGCGCGATCAACTCCTGCCTGGTCTTGGGGGCCTGTTCGTCCTCCCGGAACTTGTCGTGCTCCCAGCGGCCCTCGTCCTTCCACAGCTTCCGCTGACGACCCTTCGGCCTGGAACAGTTACACAGGGAGGACCAAGAGGTTGTTGCAAAGCCAAGGAGATGTGGCAGCTTCAACCAGCCCCACACACAGAGACCAAGAATTTCTAGGGCAGGCTGTGCCACAGGAGACAGCGTCTCTTCCTCCTACTCTTCCTGCCCAGCAGCTGCTGGTCTACCCACTGCTATTTCTGAAAAGCAGCAAGAAGTGTCACTGCTCATTAGCAAGAGGCTTTCCTTGTGGCTTTTTTCGCACCACTCTCAGTCTCTCCTTCAAAACAAAGAGCCAAAATGTCCTAGCAGGACACTGCAAGCAGGCAACCGAAGCACAGACAAATCCTCCTTGCTGATGCCTTCCCAGCACTTCACGTGGAAGCAAGGAGCTGTGCTGCCAAACACCAGCCTGGGAGTTGGCCTCACCCTCCCAGAGAGGGGCAGACACGTGGGGGATGCTCGCGTACCTGACCTCCTCCTCCTGTGTCTGCCCTCGGAGGTCGTGCTCAAAGAAGAGCCCCTTGCGCGGGATGTAAGCCGGGTTCTTCCGA
>NW_009189666.1:9887-13209 GCF_000690835.1 Fulmarus glacialis
GGTGCTTGGGAACTTTTTTCCCAACTTTATTCTCAACAGGTTCAGTGCTCTCCTGTCAAAATCAGACAGCTCTTACCACTGCAGCAGTCCCTCTGCAAGAAGCCTCCCACAGCCCAGAGAATGCATGTTTAACACCTACCTGCCCGTCCCCGCTTTGCCTCTCACCAGTTACAGCACCTTTGGAGTCAGGTTTCTCATCCCCTTTCTCTGCTTTTGCTGCTGACTCACAAGAATCATTACTATCCTGCTTCAGTTCCACTTTGGCACTTTCTTCCTCGCTGTAATCCTCTTCCTCTGCCTGAAAGAGCCCCAGTTACTCAAACACACACCTTTAGCAACAGGTCCCCAGGAATTTCCCCACTCAAGTCCCCAGGCCTGGAGTTAGATCCCTATTCCAGTTGTTAGAGACCCAACTCTTTCAAAGCAGAGGATTAGCTCTCAAGATCCTTCCTATCCTTGTATTTTTAAGCAAAAAGCAAAGACTAAACCCAAGACCTCTCCCCACCAACTCCCACCGGCGACATCAGATCCAACAGTCAGGCTTTCTAGAACAGAGCCGGGACCAGCTCCCCCACAAAGCCCCAGCCTCTCACCGCTCTGAAAGGAAAGGGCTCAAGCAACCAAGGGCCCTCAGACCGTCCCTTCCTTCCCACACTGAGGGCCCGGATCCAGCCAGCGCCGGGTTTCCAAATTCCCTGGAGTTACTCAGCTGACTCACTCGGAGCACTCTGCTCGCAGGAGCGTGACCTCGTTTCACCCTCCAGGAGCCTGCAAGCCTTGCTTAGGCTGGAACTGACACTAAAAATAGCTCTGCGTGATTAACAAAAAGACTGCTCTATTTTTCTGTTTCAACACAGCGTATTTGCACATCAACTGCTCCTTTTGTTTACGTTGGGGAAACCCAGACGTGGCATTATTTTTAGGCACAGGAACAGAGTCATCCTGGCATGTCAGTGATGCAATACCCCCGCTGCTCCAACAGCCCAGCGTGCACCAGTGCTGCTCTGCTTCTCCACGCGCCGAGCCTCCGGGGAGCCTCCGTGCAGGTTTCCAGGCTTGAAGAGCCGCTGCACGGTGAACACGGGGAGCTGCCCCTTACCCTCCACGTACCACCTCTACAGCCTGCCGCGCTCCTTCCTCGCTAATGGCAGAGATTAATTCACAAATTAACAGCCCCTACGAGCTTCAATATCATCTGCCTTGCTGTTTTGTGTTTTCTCTAACTGCTGCCCCCCTCAAGATCTCCAAAACAGCTGTCTCAAGAGAAGAGTTTTCACTAGAAAACCTTCACTGTAATCATTAGAAACCAGAACTTCTCTAAACCGCCTCGAGATGTTAAACTTACAGTTCTGAACTAAAAATCCAGGGACACCTACAGCCACAGCCTGCCTCCCAGGCGCAGGCAGGGGTTCTCAGTGCACGCACGGCTGGATTTTCTCAGCACAGACCCAGCGCTGAGCTGCCAGCGCTCACGGGGTGCGTTACCCCTCCAGCTGCCGTACGCAGAAGACAGGGATGCTGCCTGAGACGCTTCCAATCCAGCACTTAGTTTTCTAATTTCAACTAATTAAAACGCAACCAGCATCCTACGCTTCCTTCCACACCCTTCTCGGCCATGGCAAATCCTGCTCTCAGTATCCAACATTTGAGGAGCCAGGCATTTTTTTTCCTTTTTTTCCCCATACATACTGGCCCTACACCCACCCCGCAGCAGCGGCTTCTCCGCAGGGCCGGGCCCAGCGCCGGCTGCCCAGCACCGTGGACTGTACATGAGGGAACTGCCTGGCGAGGGGACTCAGACCGGGAGAGACCGTTTTCCTCTGCAGCGGCAATGACTACGCTGCAGCGCAGCTCGCTGCGAGCAAGGCTGGTGCGAAGCACACGAGCTGGTATCTTGAGACAAAGGCAATCACTGCCGATGGGGTCAGTGGAAGAGAACGAAGGACACAAACTGGGTTTTGTGCTAAAATTATGCGAGATGCAGTCACTCGGCAGAACCCTTTAAATGCCAGGACAGAGACTCCTCTTACCTCCGAGTCTTCTGCGCTTTCGTAATCTGAGAGTACAGCTGCGGGGGAGAAAAAGGAGTTTGGTGTCAGGGCAGAAACAGAAACACAGCTTCCCTCTGAGCGTAACACGCCGCACTGCGGGCGACCGCTGGCAAACGCACACTGAACAGTCCCACCAAGGGGAAGTCAGAGGCCAGCACCAAGCGTCCCTGATGAATATCATTGCCAGCTGACACGGGAGGAAGCAAGGGCAAGTTTGGGGCATGCTGCCCCTGCACCCCACGTTTGCCTACTATTATGAGGTAACATTTGGGATGATAACAACTGCAGGACTATTGGAAAAGGCATTTTGTCCGGTTTTTACTTTTTGCACACAGGCAGCACTCTCAGTACCAGAGAAAGTCATTACTCACCGTCTCCTTCGATGCCATCCTCGCTTTCCTGCAGAGAGAGGGAGAGGAAAGTGCGTTAGTGGAGGGGAAGGTCAGCAGCCGGGTCCCTGCGGCATCCCACGATCCCGGACACAATTACAACAAGGTTTGGCCCCGATGCTATTGCATCCACTCTTGGAAGTTCAGCTTCAGTGACCGAGAAAGAAGAAACAAATTGAGGGCTCCCAGTATGTTTCCCTAAGATCCTTCTAGAGCGAGTTACGCTGGGGGAACACAGCTCAAGAAAAAAAGCACAAACTGTGTTAACTGCTGGAGGTCTTCAGAGGGAAAAGAGCAACATCGATAGACAAGTCAGGCTCCCCTCCCCTGATAACGGAGAGCCAGACGGCTAACTCGGGAAAGGACAAGAGGATTACTTAAAGCAGGAGCCCAGGAATAATGAACAGATGCCGAGCAGGACCAAGCTCAGGCAGACATCTGCTAGACTCCGGCGACAGAAACACAACCCTGCACCTGAGAAAAGATGCTGGATGAAGCAGAATCAGATCAGGAAGAGTTTCTAGTAAAAGAACAGACTGATCGAACTGTGCAGTAAAAACAACCTCAGATCAGAAATAAAACCAGCCAACGCATTAACGAGATAAGCCCAAACGCCAAAACAACCGAGCAGAAATACGCTGCGATTCAGGAGGAACTTGAAATAACCGGCACTATAAACCCACGACAGGACAAAATCGCACCCAGCGTAAACTGCCAGAGGAGAACTGCCCTGCGGAGGTGGGGGAGAGCAGCACCACAAACTGCCCGTAAAAGGTTTTTAATGCCCTCACTTAAAAGAGGGCTGGTCAGAGTTAATGAAGAACAGAAAAGGCCTGACCGGGCAGCAAACCCACCCGCCCGTGCCCCGCTGCGGGGACCCCA
>NW_009189667.1:0-12157 GCF_000690835.1 Fulmarus glacialis
TTTTTTTTTTTTTTTTTGAGAACCTGCTGATGAAAACGTCATTCTTAATTGTTTTCCAAGTGAAAGCAAATGAAATAATTATATATGTTGTGAGTCTGCAAAAGAGAACCGCATCGCTGGTGCGAAAGAGCTTCCCACTCTTCCTTGTTATTTAAAGAAATATCACTATGTAAAAAATTGAACTACTTTCTTAGGCAAATAGTTGTGTTTCCAATTGTAGCCAGTGCGTGCGCTCTTTTCTGCTAAAATATGCTTTCTTTGGAGGGAATATTAACAGTTTCTTAATTATAATTACATTCTATAGCTAGTGTGTTGGAAAACACTAAATTACATCACTTGCCAATACAATAGGCAAGCTGTATAATTCTTTCATATGTCCACGGTCCACGTGATTTCTCTTATATTTGGGAAACTTTTACTTGGTAATAGATATTGACAGGTATGAAAACCTGCCCAAATTGTGGGACTACCTGCAGGAGCATCCGTTGTCTTTAATACGGTACGTTGTTAGGTGTATATTTGTTGATTTTTATAGCATCAGAAGTCCAGGCTGTGGTTCATATTTTTTGTCTAGCTGATATTCATTGTAAGGTCACGCCAGAGCACAGGGCTGATGGTTATCGTGGATTTTGAACTTCCAATGGGCAGAACTGGCACAATATATGTATTCTTTCTCAAAAAAAAACCCAGTTATGTTGCCTCAGAGAGCTTGTTCTGTGGAAATTAATGGTAAATACCAAAGTGTGAACTGGGTGGAGGTCCCCAGCGTGGCCATTAACATACCTTTAGAATGATCTTTGTTGAATTTTTTTTTGCTTTTATTGCTGTGGAAACCCTGTTTTGCACAGCGATAGGACTATCTCGATGGATCAGAGCTCAGGGCCGCTGCTGGACGTGGTGTCAGGAGGTCAGGCTGGCTCCCGCGTCCCGCTCCAGCTTCACGGCTGCGGAGCCGCAGGGATTTCAGACCTGCCTGTTTGGTTTTCTGGTGTGGAAATGTCACGGTGCCGTCTGCTGTGTAACACGCGCTTAAGGAAGGAGAGCTGAAATGAAAACGCAGATGTTTCTGCTGTAGCAAGTGATGAGCTTGCGGGCTCCATGTGTTGGTAGAGGGGAGGTGTCAGGACGAGGTTTCTTCACTAGATCCGCGTTTGCTTTGCTGCGGAAGAAGGTAAAAATAAACCACTGGTGAGGCGCTTACGGGTGGGCGATCACTGCAATAATAATAGCGATTTAGCTCATTAGTACTGCTCAGATAAAATGATTCCCAACGCTCAACTGGTTAGTTATGCGAACACGGAGGACAGGCTTTTAATCAGGCTGGTCCTCGGGTCTCACCCTGCTGCCTCCTGTGCGGCCCTGGGAGGTGCCAGCAGGGAGGGAATCCCACCCTTCCAGTTTCCACTGGAGTTTTTAGGCCAGTGCTGACATAAAAACATTTCAAAAGTCATCCTGGTTGTATTACAGTAGAAGACTTGTTCGCTGTAAACCTAAAACTTTATTTATGCATCAGTGATACGCTGGTTTAATTATCTGGCATTCGCGTGTCCGATCTTGAGTCTGATTTCCTCCGACTCTCTGGTGTAAGAGGTAAAGTATAAGTGACAATGTAGTTTGGAAATAGAATAAATTGTTTTTTCAGTTTTTGCTCATGAGCAGGATTGGCATTTTCCAGTGGAAGCCCAAGACTGAATCTCTGGATTTATCCAGGCTTCCCACTACCGATAGAAACTGGATTGATCAGCCAGTATAGCGGTTTAAGGAGTGCTAAAATAATTGCTGTACATCCGTCAAGTTTTGTTATTTAGCCATGTACGAACCGGACCGCAGTAAGCTATAAACCCCCTCCTGCTCCTGGCGCCCACATTGCACGTAGGGTCTGTCAGACTGATGTGATGGAACAGGCAGAACAACTCACGGGGGTCAAGTGATACAACCGCCGAGCTTGGGCGATGGTGAACTCTGCAGAAGAGATTGAAGTATGTGTTGGTGTGGCTGATGGTTTGGTTCGATAAAGCTCAGCAAGATGTATTTAGTTAAAATGAACTCATTTGCCTTGAAACCAAACTCTTATTTTAATCCTAGGGTGGCTGACGTGGTCCCTGGGTAAAACACGGCGTACCTCGATTGCCGGTAGGTATCTTCCTTTTGTAAGAAGATATTTACTGAGGGAGAATAGCACAAAGTAGGTGGTAAGGTAGAATTGCTGATACTTCTTGGGCACTCTGAATAGATTTTTACATTAGACAACACCTTCTTGTGATATAATTGGCGAGGAAGGACATGAGTACAAATGTATCCCATGTTTATGTCATCTTTTTTTTCAAATTATTTTGGATTCCATGATTTGTTTGGGAGGACGGGTTAGTTTGAACGACAAGACTGCCTGCTTGTTGGAAAGCCTTCTTTCTCTTACAAATAATTCTTCATAGTTTTCGTTGTTGCCAAGCATTACAGTAGCGGTGGTAGACCTTAGATGCCCATTTTTCCCCGGTGAATTTACTGTGTTCTTTGTTGTGTGGTGTGACCTACTCAGAGAGGAGTGTAGTTCCTATCCCTCAGTTGCCATATGTTCGCAGCAATAATCGTTGTTTTCCATAAGTGCCAGTATTTGGTCTGTTGTCCGTACATGGCACTTTATTGTCTCTGATGTAGTTTTTCCAAAGCTGCTGTGGAAATTGTGAGGGTTTCGCGGTAGAGATGTATATGTGTAGGTGGGACTGCTTCATCACGGACCATGTATCGTTGTTAACTTCTTAAATATTTGTGATATTTATCTATCGAATAGAATCACGGTTTATCACTTGGTACGTGTTAAAAGGGAAGAGTTCTTTATAAACGGTGCTGCCATTTGTACGTTGCACGGCTTTGCGCCTACGTGATCCCCCGTTCAGACCCTTCTCTGGTGCTGCAGGGCGGGATTCAGTCTGAATCCACAATATTGCTATTTATTTGGATCACAACGGTGCCAAGGCAGGGCGTTAAGAGTGGGTCTCTCTTAGAAGAGACACTGCAGATGCACGCGGCAGCAGCTGCGCCTCGTGCCGGCAGTTTACTTTGCTGTAATACCCGGAAAATTCTTCGTGGAAACCTTGAAGTTAAATGCTGGGATGTACTTAGGATGAGGACATAAAATATCCTGCGTGCTCCTCCGTCGGCGTGAGTTTCTGAGTAAGCTGTTGCCTTGCCTGGCTTGATATAAATAGCTAAAGATGCTCTATAAACTGCTAAGTATGATAGGAAGGGGTGGGAGGAATAGAGTCAAATATAAGCAAAAGTTTTATTGTGTCCTTTTTCCTTTTATGTGTTCATATGGTATACAAAATTCCTTGTTCATTCTGTTTAAATTCTGGGGGTTTTATCTGACCTTTTGTTCTCTTCCTATGCAACTGCCTTTCCTTTAACAGAATTACATAAATTTCCGTCATCGAATTCTGCCTGCAATTACTTTGTATCAGTCAACCTACTGCTTTTGTGTGTATCTGCTTTCATCTCATTAGCTGTTGTACAGACGAATTATGACTTGTAGGTAGTTGACTGACTAGCTGTCAGATGATTCCTTTGTATACTGAAGGTATTTGGCCAGTAAAATGCTAATGTAAATATTTCAGCATCAGGCAGGTTACAAAATTACTGGAGTTTGTATTGACAAGGGTGTTTCCATACTAAGGGATACGCTGTGCAAAAGAAGAAAAATATGTAAACGGATTAACAGACCAAGTTTTTGGATTCAGAAATTGGTTTATAGTGCAGTGACCAAAATGATTCTGGAAAACTAGAAGTCACAGAAACAGGGTATTTTCCTGGTATTTTATATTCAGAAAAGCTAAAGGCTGCATACTCATGCCCTTGCCTAATTTTGAGCTTATTACATATGACTATGAAGTGCCCAAGGGCAATTTTAAAAATTCCTCAAAAAATAGCTTTTCACAGGAACTTGTATGAACTGCTGCTGTGTTACTGTTTGATTTTTTTTTTTTTTTTTTTTTAAATCCACCCCCCCAATAGTTGGAAATCGCTAACTCCAGTCCCCGTTCCCTTTCACTGTTATCATTCCTTTACTCATGCAGAGATTTTCAGGCTAAATCACCTTGCGATGCAAGTCCACGCTATTTTCCAGTACTGAATCGCTGTCAGGGTGATTACAGCTTGTCGTCCTTTTATGCCACAATATTCACATTACTGTTACGGAAATCAATGTTTTTTTTGTCTGGGTGGTGGAGGGAGGGGCCCGACAAGCTCATTTCAGGAGTTTAATCAGCTGTGGGATGGATGTTTTTAAATAATGTGCTTTGGAAGCTGAGGTAAAGGTATGGCATAAAGGTTCCAGTCACCTGCAAATAAGGTTGGTAGGAAGGAGAAGGACAATCAAACCAAAATATTCTTTGCTTAAATCGCTGGATTTCTCTTTGCCAGCTCCAAGCTTTCGTGCGCGGATTTTCATTTGTTTGTTGTTTCGTATTGGCATGCGTGATTTTTGAAGGAAATGAAGTAGATTCAGTTAGGTTACTTTTCAGATGTTATTTTTGAAAAATTGAATAAAAGCTAATTTGGGCAATTGTGTGTATAACCAGTTTCCCAAGACAGCGCTGATGTGAGTGGAAACAATAGCTCTTGTCTCCGGAATAATGGAAGCCCTTGATAAAATTTTAGCATCTCAAGATATCGCTCTGTGCATCTGTTGCTAAAGTCAGACGGTCTCATGGGCTTCCACCGACCAAATCCCGAGAAGCCGCATTAAATTAAATGAAATTAAACAATTTCAGCATCCCAAATAAACTTGAACCTTTTCGTCTGGCGCTCGCCTTTCCGGTGAGTGCATGTGCTTTATTTGAACGCAGTAAGCAGACACGAGATCCGATCGGGTGGCCACTGATCTGTTGTGATGTGTTTAACTCCGTCTCACGCGTGTTGTCAGGGATGAAACGCCTGATGCTCGTGTTTGTTTTGGAAAGGCTTCCCTAAATTACAGCCGTGCTCGCTTTGTTTGAAGTTGATCGGTAAGGCGTGTTTAGGCAGGATAATCGGTTTGATAGTTCTGATGTGCACGTGCAGTTGATTTAGGCTCAATTCATATATGTTGTATAAATACCCATCTCATGATATTTGCTTGAGTGTCGCCACGTGAGGTTTATGGCACTTCTGTAGGTCTAAATACATGTAATAAAACAGACCATTTGAATTTCCATAAACAAGGCAAACCTTCAGATAAAGATGGTTTTGACATGAGCATTAGTGGGTTTTCATGACCAGTTTGGCTAATACTGTTATTGTGGTGTTGTGTATGTTTAAATATTTAATGGAGTTTAAGTTATTTTTACATATTTTGTTTTTACTACATCTATTGAGTTCTTTGTTTTTATGGATGCTAATGCTCGCTCCAAAGCATTCTCAGACTTTTCTGGCTTTAAATATTTAGCCAAGGGAGTTTGTTTTCCTGGGATTCTTCTGTTAATATAGCAAGAGTCTAAAGCTAAACCAGTAGAGGGCTGGATTTCCTAGAAATCCCTACTGGTTTTAGAGCGCTCTTTCCAGACGAACATTTGGGGCTAAACTGCCGAGGAAGCAGATGCCAGTCTGCAGATATTAGGAGTTAATATCTCTTGAGATGCGTTCATTCTTTAAGGAGCTTCCAGCCCTCAGCGAGGCTTCTCGTCAGCGAGAGAAGAGGGGCTGGCGAGGGTGGTGGCCAGCGTCTTCGGTCACGGTGTCGAGCGGTGCTGGAGGAGCGGGTGGGCGTAGGGTGGGGACACGTCTGTCTTCCGCGGGCCCAACTGTAAACGTTGAGCTTGAACCCTGCGTCATTGGGATAACGGCTGTGGCTTTGGGTGGGTTTATGTGGCTTCTGAACAAGTTCATTTGGTGGATAATAGTTGTGGTGTTTCAGAGCATCCAAGGGAGTCAAGTACAAGGAGGAGTTTTGGGGGGAGTGAAAACTCTATTGATTCCTCCCAGCCCAAGAAAAGACGAAGTGTCCTTGTCCTCCTCATTTCACCTCCCGGCTCTGCTGAATGATGAGAGAGTGCGTGTACGTGTGTGTGTGTATATATATACACATATATACGTGTGTGTGTATTTATTTATTTGTTAGTTGGCCTTCAAGGATTGAAAAGATTTAAAAGTTGTTTTATCAGCATCAAGCAAGCTGCTATTAAATTTTTTTCAACAAGAGTTTAGTTTGCTTATGCCAAACTGTGCAGTACTTTAACATATAATGGAGTACAGAGTTTTTTGTGGGTTTAAAATGTTTTTAAAATTCGTATCATAATTTTCTTGTTTTCTTATTTTTTCCCCTCTTTTTAAAAGAGGTTTTAAACAGCTTCTATCTCGGTATACCTTGGTTCTAGATCTGATATTCGAGTGGCAAAAAGGAAAGACTTTCTCATTGGTTTTTGTTCTCGTGAACATTTTTCTGTGGTACTGCTTTATTGAGCAAATTTCAGTTCAGGCAGCGAGCAGCATTGTTAAACCAATTAATTTTTACCCACTTAACAAAGGTAGAATTTTATATACTAAAATATTTTCTCTGGGAATAACATTTAGGTGTTACTTAGTTTTGGTGTTCAGACAACAAACCTCTGGCTTTCTGGAACTGGCAAAATAAAAATTTTTGAGTATGACCCAGTTTGACAGCAAACTAGCCAGCAACAGGCATTGCCCCAAGCAGACCATGAGCCCCATGTCTGATGAAGCCTGCTTTCTTACGGCTTTGTGTCTTATGCTGGTTTGTGGTTTGTAATTCAATTTTTTCTATGATCAGGGCACCTAAAAGTTTTCTCTCTTTCTTTCTCTGTTGGGTTTGGGGTTGGGGTTTTTGGGGGTTGGGGGGGAGGATTGGTGGTTTTTTGGGTTGTTTTTTTTTGCGTCTAATGAGGTACTAATGTAAGCTGCAGTGTTTCCTTAACTGAGGCACTTGGAAGATGTTTCCAGTTGTGTTCTCTAATTTCCCAGCCTCTACCTCCATGTCCAGCCTGGCTGAATGCCACCGATGGGTCTGAGCGTTGCTTTGGGTGGAGAAGGGAGCGGAAAGGCGCATAATGACACGCACTCCCGTACGATGGCAAAAGCCTCCTTTTCCTAGGAAATCGTGTTGAAGATGGGATCAAAGGAAGAAGGATGAAGAAGGGAGAGATGCAGTAACATAGGTTGCATCAGGTTGCTTTTTTGCCCGTCTCCAGTGAAAGGGTACAGAAATGGTAGGGGAACCACTGGGTGACTCAGTGAGTGCATTGGCTGGGATTTGAGGTGGGAAATCTTCGCATATGGAGCTGGGTCTCGTTTCCCTCACCTTGAGAGTCTGGTGTCATTAAAACTTTTTAGCACTTCTCATGATATAAAAATACTTATTTCCTAGCTGGCTCTTAAATGCCTTTTAGTGGATTAGTTTGAATCACATCAACTAAGAGCTTGATCATCTGCCAGCCGCTAGAGTTGGGCCAAAGCTTTGCAAATTAATGAGCTCAAGGTGATTAGTACAGGTTTTGGTGCTTTGGACCACGCACCAAATTGTTGCCATGAAAGCTGTGTATGGCTGTACGTCTGTCACTTCTTCCCCCCCCGCCCCCCTTTTAATTCTTATGCTGTGAAGGCATTTGCCTGGCTTGGCAATCAAAATAAACGTGAAGGGCTCTGTCTGATGCCAGTGAATGAAAATTATATTGAGGTTCCAAAAAGTAGGATCAACGTTATGACCACTGCGTTGTTATAGAGACACTGCTGTGATAATTCTGACTCCGATCTCGACTGAAGACCGTTGTGTATTTAGCGGGTTGTATCTGGTATCCGTTCACAGGACGCGTTATGGGAAGAGGTTTTAAAGGCTTGCAGCAACACTCCTGGGTTGCTTTTGTGAATGGAAAAGTGTCTTTGTGCAAACGTGTTAGTACGTCTATCGTATAGAGCTGCGGAAAGCTGCACAGAGCTTCTGTGGACACCAGCGCGTCTTACTGACAGTCAACAGTCAATCAGTGAGTGAAGGAGAGGAACTGAGCTGTTGCTGTGACCCAACACGGCAAGTTCTGGTGATGTCTTTAGCACATGCATTGTCTGTAGAATTTTTTAAAAATATAGTCACTTTCAGTAAAATGTAGCTTGCTTTGTTAGCAGGAAAGACTCCTGCATTTCATAAGTTCTCAGACAACTTCAGGTGATGGAAAAATGATGTGCACTGGATATCCAAATTCACTCTGACATTTGTGGTCCAATGACAGTTTGATGGATTTGGCAGTGGAGGTTCATATACCTGAGGCTCGTCCTATACCTACTTGCTAGTTTGCATACAGCATCTTCAGGAACGGAGAGCACTTCCACTCTGAAAGCCATTTCGTTGATTTTTGTCCCCGTTGGGGAATACTTGATAACTGTGTTCGTTGATGCCAGCCTTTGTCTTCACTCTGTTTTTCACTCTGATGTAATTGCTTTTCTGAGATCTTTACAATCCTCTTCTTTCCACAGATGTCTGAAAAAGGTTTACATTTGTTGGATATCATAAGCTTTCTTGAGGGAGGATTATTTTCAAGGTGATTTGTCTTGAAACGATTGCATGTGCTTTCAGCAGCTGTCAACAGCATCTGGCAGGGCTGGACCACCAGTTAGCAGTCTTAGCTAGATCTGTCTGAGCGCCGTTCATTTGTTGGATTTTTCGCATTATTCTCAAGCGTTTCAAGTAAGACTTTAATATCTGCTTGTCCTTTTCAAATCCAAAGTACCTGCAGATCTCTGTCAGTTAATTTGGTGTTTCTCAGGGCACCGTGTCTCACAACAGTTCCATTAAAATTGGTTCGTTATTCAGGAGTGAGGCTGTAACTGTGGTCTGCAGCGGGGCACTAAGTCTCCTTGTACCTCCAGGAGGTGTAGGTATCTTTATTTTGTCAGTCCCTGGTTGTCCCATCTCCTGGGATTCAGGTCCATCTTGTTGGACTCACCAAAGATGGGACATATTTGGGGTCCATGCATGGTTGTGCATGCAGCAGCTGCCTGTGCTGATGGGTGGCTGGAAGAGCAGGAAGGTGCCACTGAAGTACTAGAAAAGTCACGTCCCATGGACAGACCTTGCAAGACATGAGACTTGACTTGTATAATACAGCACTTTCTGTGTCACCTGAAATTTTTTGTTCCTCTGACACTTAAAATTAAGCACTGAGATTGCTTAAAGAAACCATCACCATCACTAGGTCTTTGGCCATCGTTTGCTGCTGTTGCTGAGCCGAGCTCAGGCTGTGTGAGGAAAAAACCTACTGAGCCCAGTCCTTCATGGGTGGCATCCTCCATGGCCCATGCCTGGGGACAGTTGGGTGATAACAGTGCATTTGTGCAGGTAAAATGCTGTTAAAGCTAAGCAACCATTGGCCTTGGTGTGAGTGGTAACATTTACTTTGCGGATTCTCTCCAAATCTGACCCATAACCGTACTCTTGACTTAATTGTGGTTAAAACTCCCGGGTGTCTACAGCTATCAGGACTGGTTGGCAGCGGTGTTAAATTAAGATCCAAATGATTTCTTATACTTCAAAACAAGACTCTTCTATCTCTAGCTGGGGTTTTAGGTTACGTCTTCTCCCCCATGCATGTCATGCGCTCCACGTTTGGGAAATGAGCAGCCGGGCAGGAATGTCCTGCGATGGGCAGATCTGAGCTGGTTGGTTTGCTGCCTGCCCCTTGTTTTGAAGTCTCTCCGCGTCTGTCTGCGCGGACTTAAATATAGCACACGATGTAAGAGCCCACACTGTGTTTTGTTCTGCGCCTGTAGAAGCTGATAGTGTGATAAGATGGCAACTGTGCCTTGAGTTGGACATATATATTTCTATTAACCCTGAGGGCAGCATTGTAGAAGTGCTCTTTTGTTTCCAGTTTAACACAGGAAGCTCATTTTGGCTTCGTTTAATATTACTGCTCAAACTGGCGGGGAATCAGAAATTTAGTTGCATGACATCATATCTCTGGCAGAGCAGCATGGCTTGGAGCTTCATGGAAACCAACCCCCCTGATACTAAATCAAAAATTGACATATCTGTGCAAGTCTGTCATAACAAGAGAAGGTTGTACGGCACGTTTTTTATTTCTTCTCTTCCGCTTCGAGAAGAAAGACAAAATTTTCTGAGCTGCTGCAAAGATCTGGATACCAGAGTGTAAGCAAGCACGGGGGGCAGTTAGGGGTTTGGTGCTCTGGGGGCGGGTGCCTGCCCCGTCCCGCTCCGCGGCTCTCGGGGCCGAAAATCCACCTGGGTCTGCCGGTTTATTGCGGAGTTGTAATCATGAAGATTGCACGTGTTGCCAGTTACACTAAAAAAATCATAAATCTACACTGGCAGATAAGAACATATGGCGGTTTAGCTTGCAAGAGTTGTAGCTACTGTGTTTCTGATGTAAAGTTGATTTTATTTTGGTTTCCTTTATTTTATTTTTAGCTGAAACAATATAAAGCAATGTCTTAAACCAGTAATTATTTTGTTTTCTCAGGTGAATAATTTTCATGGCCAGGGTAGGCAAAGTTTTAGGTTTTTATAGTGGGCGAGCCTGGAGGAAACAAATCACTTCTGGAGGGGTGAGACCTTTTTTTGCTTTCCTGTTAGTTTTATTGCGTAGGGGAGAAGGCATGGGTGTGCACAGAGAGTAAATATAAAAACAGACTCTACAAACTTCTATCTAGTATTTTTTTTTCTTTCATTTCTCTAACATTTTTATCTTGAGCAATGCTTTTTTTTCTGTTTTGGTTTTGTTTTTTTTTTTCCCTCCACAGGAGTGTACATAGAGCAATAGGTGTCAGCTTGTTCTGCAGGAGTCAGCTCCGGTGCCCGTCTTCCTTGTGAACAAAGCTGTAGCAGAAAGAGCAGACACCTGATCAGACGTGGAAACCTGTTTTCTAATTAATTCCTGATGCTTCTCACGCCGCTGTATAACTTTATAAGGAGTTCAGAGAGATACTGTTCCCCTGGTTCGGGAGGCTTGGTTACTGGACGCCTTATCCCGCCGCATCTCGGCAGGCCTAGGCTTCTTCGGTTACCTGTCCCTTCTCTGCAGAAAGATATATTTTTAAAAGTGCTTCTTGCATTGTGGGGGGTTTTGTACGCTGCAGACAAGGGACCTGGCTGATGGTGGGTGAGGGCGTGATGATTTCTTGGTGCCAGACCCGACGGCACTGCTTTGGCTCCAGTGCTTGGATGAGCGGGGTGTGAGCAAATTGTTTTTTATCGTGTGTTCATAATTGTGGCGCTCGGAGCTGCGGCTGCAATTATGAGCTTATGTGTAAAGCTGCTGTGGGTGGAGGAGGTGCCGGGTCCGGGTGGGTGCCGCAGCTCTCTGTGGGAGCACGGCTGAGCTGGCGCCGGTCTTCGCTCGGGCTTTGCGGGAGGATGCTCATCTCGCCATGCAGTGCTGTGAAAGCCCTACAGAGCAAGTATTTGAGGTCAACGGAAGGTTTTCTGTTGACCCAAATGTCATTGCCTCCAGCCCCAGCATACCAGAGGAAAACAGAGCCGGTGAAGTGTCTCCTGGTGGGAATTTCTGGTTTCCACACGTTGTTGGAGTTAGCAGCGCTTTATACTTAAATGTAGAAGCAAACCCTACAGACTTCCACCGAGAGGAGCCTTGAGGGGGTAATCACGGAGATAACCCCACATTTTTCGGCTTGCCGTACCAGTGATCCCTGCGTGCAAACGCCGGGCTGGAGCAGGAGCTGTGCATGCCCACGAGTGTCCGTGCCACGAGCATCCTTGCACGGCGCGGTCTCGGCCGCCGCCTGCTCGCATGGCTTTCCCAGACGATGGCCGGGCGTGATGCTGGGGCTAAGGAGGGCCACGCACCACTATCAGTGGCCGCCCCTTCTTGGCCTTCTCTTGGCCCGCTTTATCTGCGGGGGTAGGTGTAGGCCCGGTGTATTAGGGAGTGCAGAATCCATGAGCAAAGCTTTCTGTTGACATAACAGTACATATATATGTGTGTGTGTGTATATATATACGTATATATATACACACACCTTGAATTATACGCTTTACATAAGCTTAAAGGGAGTTTACTTGCTGCATAGGTACTGGCCATTTATTGAAAATATAGAAATATGTGAGAGAGACATCTCTAGATAAACATTAATTTTTTTTTTTTTTTTTTTTTTAAGCCCAGAACTTTTAAACCCCCTGGGTTTTTTAGGGGGAAAAATTTTT
>NW_009189667.1:12381-20231 GCF_000690835.1 Fulmarus glacialis
GAACTTTTAAACCCACTGAGTTATTTAGGGAGAATAATTATTGGAAATGGGGTCTACCAGTGAAGGAATCATGGGTAATGAATTGGTTTTCATAGGAAAAAAAGAAGGAAACAAATAGGAAAGGGGAGCCGGGGGTGGGATGACTCTTCAAAAATTATATAAAAAGATTCAGGATACTAAAGGGGAAGGTCCTCTGGTCCATTTGGAGGTGGCAAGTGTTGGGGTGGACGGGCAGCCGATGGTGAGTCTCACCGGCTTGGCACTGTTTCTTCTAGCTTCTGTGGCCCCTGCCCAGGATTATAATAGGTAATAGGGCAACGAAGCTGGCGAAGGGTCTGGAGCACAAGTCTGATGAGGAGCGGCTGAGGGAACTGGGGCTGTTTAGCCTGGAGAAGAGGAGGCTGAGGGGAGACCTCATCGTGCTCTACAACTACCTGGAAGGAGGTTGTAGCGAGGTGGGGGTTGGTCTCTTCTCCCCAGAAACAAGCAATAGGACGGGAGGAAATGGACTCAAGTTGTGCCAGGGGAGGTTTAGATTGGCAATTAGGAAAAATTTCTTTACTGAAAGAGTGGTCAGGCCTTGGAACAGGCTGCCCAGGGAAGTGGTGGAGTCACCATCCCTGGAAGTATTTAAAAGACGTGTAGATGAGGCGCTTAGGGACATGGTTTTGTGGGCATGGTGGTGTTGGGTTGACAGTTGGACTCGATGATCTTGGAGGTCTTTTCCAACCTTAATGATTCTATGATTCTAATCATCGCAACCAGCGCGCTAATGCTGTGCCTTTGTTTCTGAGTATCACCAGAGTTGACTTCACTCATGAGTTGGGTGGAAGCGGTCAGTGCCCGGAGCTTGCAGAAGGGTCCCCGGTGCTGTAATTTCCCTGCAGTGCTGCAGAAGCTGAGAGCTCTTCTCTGGACATAATGGATTTCCATTGCACTTCCCAGTGTGGAATTTTATCGGATAAACTTGCTGTCTATTTATAGTGTTGGTTTGCTCCATAATATAGTCTCACTTTTTATAGTTCTTTTTTAAATGTTTTTCTTGCATTGGTAGTTTGAGATATTTACAGCTAGTGCATGTATTTACTTAAAAAGAGAACAGAAATGCCGTTTTTCTTTAATTAGAACCCAACATGGATTTAAGCATGTAGATGGTTTTACAGCCAGTGACTTGTGACATAATTAGACATTAGGGAAATTAAATCAGTCCTTTGGTGCCAAAATGTGATCTGTTGGTGAGTATGGTGGGGACGATCATAGATGTCAAGTAATCTGTGTTTTATCTATAATACTCTTGGAAAGGCCACAATTCCCTGTAAGAACCTTGGCCTGAATTAATTTTTCATGAGGTCTCAATTACATACAAAAGAGAAATCAACTAAAATAGTGCCATAGAAAGCAATTTGGAATTCCTTTTATCAGACAAGTTCTCCTGTATCCTTCGGATCAGTAAGACTTTTGAATTTTCAGCCCATTTGCTAGTTAGCCTCTCTGTTGGCTTTAGAGAGTAAACTTCTATCATACTTTATTCTAGGCTGATTGAAATTTTTTTTTTTTCAGGTTTTCAATGATCTGTAAAGTCTTTCAAATAAGCAGTTCTTACTAGTGCTTAAATTATTGTCTGGGGGGGGCGGGGATTGTGTCTTTCTTTTCAAATAATGGTGTGGGACAGGTTTGCTGGCCTGGTTGTGCTGTCAGCTATGTATCTTGCACAGCAGTATTGGCTGTGCTGACCCATGGGCAATGCTTTGTTAATGCCAAGGAGCCTTCAGCCTTTTGGAGGCGGTTTCTCAATGCTTAGGGAGATCTTTGCTAGAAAAGAAGTATCATGAAATATAATGATATTGGCCTAGTGCTTAAGCTGGAAAGCAAAACCGTACAAAGTTTCAGTTCCAATGTTTTAAAGAAAATGGGTTTATTTTGTCTTAAATATTCCTTTGTGTTTGTTGTGGTAAAAACATAGCAGTGTTGTGGCTGTGACTGTGGAGTGCCTTTGCTAGAAGCCTATTTTCTCCCAAAGCCGGAGGAAGAGATGTCCTCTCAGGCGCGTTATTTATAGAGGTACATGCTTACTGTCAGCGCTGGAAGTAATTGTCAGAAAAGGTCAATTTTAGAGAAATTAGTAGATGAAGAACAGTGTATTTTTCAAGTCAGATCAACATTTCACTGATCAGACATGGATTCCTCAACGAGTTGGGGGTAGGACTGAGACTGGAGATCAGGTCTAACGAAAACCAGTAAATCATGGTCTTCCAGCAGTGAAAATGTCAGCGGTGACATAATGAAAGCTATATATCGTGGCCTCTGGAATGCCAGATGATTCATATGTGAAAATTAAGCAACTGGTTAAATCAGGGGGGCACATTTTGAAAACTACGTCTGCTTTTAGCATGTTCTGTAGGTGAGCGTTTAAGGCAGATAAGTTGGAGCATGATTTTGAGGTATTCTTCAGCTATGCTGGAGATAACATCTCTTAGCTGGCAGACACTTGAATTACTGATGATACTCCATAAACACTCCGTACCTTGGGAAAGTGGACTTTCTAATGCCAAGATGATGAGGCATTTGGATCTAGCAAGAGGCGCAGCAGATGAAGAGATAAATGAAGGAGCAGAAGAGTCTGCAGTGAGGCTTGATCTCCAGGAGGTGAGAGGTTTGATGGAGCAGGAGGAGGTCTGCCTTAGCTCCCAGTTACTGGTATCGAATACATTATTTAATATCATATATAGTATTTGCCATCTGGTGAACTAAAGATATTAAAGCGTCTCAGCTGAATAAAATGGACAGTGGCAGAGATGACAGTGCACGGAAAAGTGGTGGGTGGAAGGTGTTAACAAAGGTGTTAGGGCAAATGCAGAGACATCAGGGTGTGGGGCTGTGTCCTGGTTTTGGCTGGGATAGAGTTAATTTTCTTCCTAGCAGCTGGTACAGTGCTGTGTTTTGGATTTAGTACAAGAATAATGTGATCACACACTGATGTTTTAGTTGTTGCTGAGCAGTGCTTACGCTAGTCAAGGACTTTTCAGTTTCCCATGCTCGGCCAGGTGCACAAGAGGCTGGGAGGGGGCACAGCCAGGACAGCTGACCCAACTGGCCAATGGGGTATTCCATACCATGTGACGTCATGTTCAGTATGTAACGTTCGGAGTGATGGCGTTTGTCTTCCCAAGTCACCGTTACGCGTGATAGAGCCCTGCTTTCCTGGGGATGGCTGAACACCGGCCTGCCGATAGGAAGTGGTGAATGAATTCCTTGTTTTGCTTTGCTTGCGTGCATGGCTTTTGCTTTCCCTGTTAAACTGTCTTTATCTCAACCTATGAGTTTTCTCACTTTTACCCTTCTGATTCTCTCTCCCATCCCACCGGGGGGGAGAGCGAGCGGCTGGGTGGGCTCAGTTGCCAGCGGGGGTTAAACCACGACAGGCTGGTTACAGCTGAAGGCAAAGTGGGGATGAGGATGTCAAAACCCCGCAGAGGCTGCCTGACCACCCTGCATGGGAGCCTGCCCCAGCTAGGCTTGTCAGAGGCACAAGACCGATGGGGTGACCACTCCTACGTTGCAGAGATGTTCCAGAATGGAGGGAGAAATTATTTTTTGAAGTTTAAAACTTAACTAATACCAAGTAGGGGTGGTGTTTTAATTCGTGTTCCGGAGACTGGTGAAGTTGCCAAGCAATACGTACTGACCCAGTGCGACCAGCTGCAAAGTGCTCTGTGGAGGTGCACGCTCCAGTTTACCCCAGTGAAGCAAGTCAAGCGAGACCCATACCTGTTTGTACAGGTGTGTCTCTGCATGAGCAGGGCAGGAGAGCAGACCCATTAACTTCTGCGTTTTCCTCATTTTCTTACAGGGTGAAGCGTAAAGAGACGTGGTAAAATTGTTCAATGAATGTGGTTTTCTCTCCATCTTGGACAACCCAATCTCTTCACACCTCAGCTCCTGTTCCTTTTCTCTGCTGATCTCAGGCAATGTCCAGCCCTTTGTCCTGGCTCCCAGGCTCTTGCTGATTTTTGTGTGTTCTGTTTTTATTACCAGAACCAGGGTTTACCTGTTGTGATGGGCACCGGGTGGTGGTCCCATGACTCTCAGGATCTAGCCCACAGAGTCTTCTGGAAAGGTCCGCAGCGGTCTTCCTCTGAGCCCTTTTTTAGGTAGCTTATTCAGGTATGCATTATTTCTGCCATGAGATAAAATGAACGTATGTATATAATTTCGTTATTTTGGGAAAATATCAGCTAGCCAGGCACCGTAGTTTCAGGGAGATTCACTTTTTCGATCCTCGTGCAGTGTTGTTATTTGAAGCTAACCATGAATCGACACAGTAAATAACGGCTGAGCTCCAGGTAATCATTTCTGGTGGGTTAAAGTAACCATTGGTAGAAAAAAATAAACCACCACAAACCAAAACAAAAACTCCAAAACAACAGCAAAACCAACAAAAAAGTCCTTTTCTGACATTGCTTACAAATGAATAGGTCTGGTTTTGTGAGAAATCCCCGAGGATGAGAGCCTGGTTTTGTGCTTGCAGTGATTCTAGTGCAACAGTGTTTACCTCTGTGCAGTATCTTGATTTACTGTTATTAAAGAAGAACAAATATGAATATATGCATTAGCTTTATGACATGTTAGCAGACAATTAATGATCATGGGAATGCTCTTCTGTTTAACTGTGTCATATAACAACAGTATTTTTGATGAGAATATTGCGTTATGCCCATACCTTTGCTTATGCAGTACGCAGTAAAATGGAGGAATGATTGACAGTGATTAGCTATAAGTGAAATGCAGGGAGGGTGCAGAGCTTGTATGAAAACCAAATGAAAAATTAAATGCACAAGGAAACCGGTACAAGGGGGAATGAATATGTCTCCGCTTTAGTCCTGGAGTTTTCTGTCTACAGTTAGTTCTCTTTTCTAAGCGGTTGCCTCCAAACTGAACTCCGAACAGCAACGTGGTTCAGATCACTTTAGCTTCAGACAGATGAATTAAAACTAGCGTTAATTCAGCTATTCAGTGAAAAGTGTGGACCAAGGCTCAGCAGATGCGCTGCTTCGGCAGACTCAGGTTGCAGGGCGAGCGTTTTGTCCACCTGTAAATTGTAACAGCGTTAACAAGAGGGGGTGACTATTGCAGAGAAGCTTTCTGGACAGGCGAAGGATAAAGAACTTTCTGTAGGAATCCACGTGTGTGTGGATAAGTTCCAGGGAGCACACCGAGGTCTCCGTCTCAGAAACATCCGCTGAAACCCATCGGTGCGGGGTTGGGAGCTTGAAACGGTCACGGGAGCGGTGGCTAAAACAAGGATGGCATTTTATAGCTTCCCGTCATGGTGGAGATGATAATTTTCTTTTAATTGGCTTTTTTTCACCAACAAGTTAGAAAAATAAAGGAATTAAATGGCTTTTTCTGGGAGGACAAGTGCCAAATAATTAATTTGCCTTTGAATTCGAGTAACACTTGAAAGTCTTGCGAAGCGGGGCGGGGGGGGTTGTTTGTTTTGGGTTATGCTGAGTTTTGTTTTTCTGGAAAAGCTATTGAAAGTCTGAATGAATTAATGACGGTAGCGTTTGTTTACTCCATGGATTAATTAGACAGCTGAAAGAACACTAATTGGTCAGTTCTAATTTGGGTTTCTTTTATGTGACTTTTCTAATGTTTATACCAAATAAAATATGCATTAAAATCGGAGGGATGGCAGTGGAGTAACTTTGAGTAAAGCTTCACGAGACAAGTATTTGAATTTCAGTATCACATGATAGAGAATATGAAATCAGATTAATTTTGCTCTTTTAGTGTAACTAATTGTGGAAAGTTCTGCAAAGAGAGATTTCCGACAAAGTCTGTTTATAGTCCTTGTGGAGCAAAGGGTGGCAGGACAAATAATAAAATAGTGCAAGAGAAAGGTCTTATTTATTTTGCTGCACAAACCAGGTTTTGGATGCCACCTCTGACTCGGCTAGCTGTGGACGCACACAAACATAAGCTATTTTTTTCTACCAAGAGAAAAATGAGAACGAGATACTCATCTAAAGGCTTGCTGTGCAAGGCTCAGCCCGTTGTTCATTAAACTTTACGTAGGTGCCGAAAGCGTATAGTTGGGAACGGTCAGCCCATTCCCAATTATTTCTCTGAAGGTTAGCTGCTGACGTTGGTGCGGCGTCTTCTGCAGCCCGGTTTGAGACGCGCTCTTTGGAAATGAGCAAAAGCAGCCGTGTTGTCCTCAAACGTGTCCCCCGCCTTTGTGGCTTGCCGGTATTTTTGATGCCTTGGGCCAACGGGAATTCACGTCTGGGTCGGGAAATAAAAGATCGCATGAACTCGGGGTGAACTGCCGGGGGAACAGAGCCCTTCTGCAGCCTCATCTATGCGGGTCTGGGGCTGGAACGATACCACCCGGTGTTCATTAACTACTACATAAACATGTTAAATTGTTTGGGGAAAAAAACATGGCACTACAGCGTGAATGGGCAAAGCAAGGTGTTCATTAATATCTTGCCCCTTGCGAGGAATAGTAACGGCCCAATCCTGTTTACGCTGATTTTGGTGAAAAAGCTCGTTTCTCTTCTGCGAGGGAAAAGCTCGAGTTTTGAATTAGTTCATAATAATAAAATCTCATTTCCACAATAGAGCGTTTTCGGGGCAGATCTCTGAACTTCTACAAAGCTGGCTTTGGGTCAATGCCGAGCGGTCTGTGACTCGGTGCCTAATCTAGCATGTCAAATGTGCGGGGTGATGTCCGAGAAGAACTGTCACAAATCGCGCTGGAGAGCTGAGGGGGAAGGCAGCAGCAGCGCGAGGACACAATGGTGCAGATTGATGTATGGTTTTATTAAAGCACAGTTTGTTGCATTGACAGACAAGCGTTTCGGCTCACTTTTCAACATCTTCTGCAGTGTTTAATACAAGAATTTTCTTGTTGTCAATACTTTTGGTACAAAAATGCTGAATCTAGCCTTGCAGGGAAGTGGAAAAAATAAGTATTTGCCTTTGAAGATGCTCTTTTCACCAATTAGATTTTGAGATGTCACTAAGCTGTTTTTTAATTTGGCCCAAGCATGCTCGGTTAATTGGGTAGAACTCATTTTTGCAATCAGAAGGGTTCGGTGCTTTGGCTCTCTGCGTCGGTCTCTCCCCAATTATTCTGTGTAACAGTCTCCTTTCACAGCCAGAGCCATAATCCTGCCCATTCGAAAACGACGGGTTTGTTTGGAGACCTTTTCCACAAAATCCTACCAACCCTCTCTTGCCATTTTTTACAACTTGCAGTGTAGCACAAAGAGACGGTTCTGTGAGTTTACCCAGGACTGACCTTAGGCTAAGCACTTGTTCCTTTGATCCTTTCGAAATCCCGAGGCTGGGCTGATGATCTTCCTGGCCTCTAGACTGCCCCAATTTTCTAGACTTGATAAAAATGTAACCTTAAAAGCTCAGCGGGATCATCTCATTCTTTTAAAACTGCTGTGTATATGTATCTGCTAGCCTGGTACATAGACTAGAAAACTATTTTGTTGAAGAGTTTCGTGTCTTGTTTGCAGATTAGATCATTTGCCAGCTATCTCTCCATAAGCATGAGATACGTTCTCCTGTTTTGTTTGATTTCTCTTGTCTCTTTAGCACCTTTTACTCTTTGGCAATATTTTATTTGGTAACATGTTGCAATATTTTTCCCTTTTTCGTAGCAGATGCATTGCACAGTCGTATCGTCAGTGCTTCCCCGTGTTTTAAGCGGAACGCTCTCGCTTATTGGGTTAAACGTAAATAGGAGAGATGTCCAGGATGATCCCAGTTGCTGTTGCCATACCGAGCCTCACCAAAATTTAACTGATTGCATAGGCTCAGGACCTTGTTTT
>NW_009189667.1:20260-25991 GCF_000690835.1 Fulmarus glacialis
CCCCCACCGTTTCATGGTACGGCCACCAGCCCTGGGCCGGCGGTCGCAGCCTCCCTGCCCCGAAAAACCCTTCCCCGGGCGCCCTGGGGCTGGCTGCACGGAGCCTTGCACCTCCTTTTCCTATAAGACTTTCACGAGGAGCAGAAAGGAGCTGTATGCAATGTGTGGTCCACACAAATAGCATCCCTGGTTTGGAGAGAGGAGCCCTTTCCGTGGCCCCAGTGAACTTAAATGTTTATTTAGGAAATAATTTACACACACCCCCCCCCGCCTTCCCCTTTGCAGAGGGGCCTGGCCACTGGAACTCGATGAATGTTTTTTTCGCTGCTTATTAGCAGGGAAAATCCCAGGATTTCTGTGCTCCCGCATGGTTTCCTTATCCCCTGTCTGCACGGAGCCGGGCTGTCTGGGGGCTCCCCGCGCATCGGGGTCAGCCCATGTGCCGTGGGACACGCTTCCAAACTTCCCAAACTGGGCCGAATCCTGATCTTACGCATCCCGTTGAGTTCAGGGCTCGTTGCCGCTGCTGCCTCTGTGGCATGTCATGCGAAAACCTGGGGGATAGGTCTTGAAATGATTTATTAGATCGTCCATGTCCGCCTTGCTGCTAATTCAGAAGTGTTCAGAGTCACAGTCGTGAATGTTACGTGTGATTTAAAAAAACTAGCCGTGTCCCTGCACCCCTGTGTGTTATATATGGTGGAGTGAAATGGGAATGAATGATGTCTAACTTTGAATATCTCACCTTCTCGGTTTGGCAATTAATTTGCATAAATTGTATTTTCTCATATGAACATCATGGCCTGCCTGAATTTTAAGCTAACTTTTTTTCTGTCATTTATGCCAAATACTACGTATCTGAAATACTCAAGTGAAATGTATCTGTTTCATCTCTCCTCTGTGTTTATCTGAAGCCGAACTATCCTCTGGGGATGCATGAATGTAAGTGACGTTTTACTACAACTCATTAAAAGATGAGGGGTTTGTACAGGTCCCAAGAAAAGTTAAGATTTCGCTAGCCAGACTGAAAATATAAATAATACAGATTGAAAATAGAAGCAATGTGGGACTTCTAAAATAATCTTGAAATCGCATCTTGTTGAAGATTAAATTGCACCCGGGGGAAGATGGCGTGAGAGGGAACATATTGTACCCCCCTTCACTTCCCCAGGACGCGGGCTTTTAGCTCAATGAAATACAGGCTTTGTAATTAGCAGCAAGGCGATTAGATCATCCACATTTCTGGGAGTAATTTGTGCACTAATTGTGTTCGATTGTTTAATTACTCTTGCTTGCTGTAATTGAGGAGAGGTAGCGAACCCCTTTGCGAGAGCTCCTACAGGTTCCTTAGATAGAAGTTGCATGTGCTTTGCTACATCCCATATTACCAGGAGGGTAACATATATTTAACCATTCCCACGGCCAAACCACAAAGAAAATTTTGTAAATGGCAAGTGGGAAGAAGCTGGATTTGAAGGCAATTCAAGTGAATTCCCATTTTTGTTTGAAACTTTTCTGATGTTTTTGGTAGGAACCAAAAGGCAGGAAGTAAACAGAATAGACCAAAAAAAAAGAGGTTTATAATTCAGCAAAAGTTGCAATTAGAGCTGGCAAAGTTGCAAGTAGTCTCTGGGATTGCTGTCCAGGATCCTGCACATCACATCCTGATAGATGGGAAAACTTCCATTGCGATTTGGATTTGTCTTTGGACAGTGATGACATTACACAGCTGGAGATTTGGGGTTTAGTTTTTGAAGCTGTAGAGGGATGCAAATGAATACATATATTATAGTTTCAGCAGTGGAAACTCCAACCTGTAGCTTTACGTGGACTGGAAGAAAGGCAGGAGGAAATGAAAGAACAGTGAATTAACTCTTGCAGTTGTTGGGAAAGTCACACTGGTGATGGGCGTGAGGGGGACCTACTGTTGGGTAGACTTTGCGTCCGGGAACAGATCTTCCAGCACTGCCGCACTGGTTGTAGCTCCTTTGACTTGGTTTATCGCCGGTGAATAATCACGGTAACGTAGTCGGAGGATGGTCCAGCTGACCTTGCACAGCGTAACTTGCAAGAGCAAATTACTTCTGCTGTGGCTTCTGCAGTTTCTCACAGACATTGCTGCTTTGGCATGCTGTGCTTGATACTTTGGGGCTGATATGTCTACTGCCTGCTGAGAGGGAGCTTTTATTTGCTTTTACTATTTTATCTACCTGAAAGAAGTGTTGCTTTAGGGCGCTCTGAGATGGAGGCTCTTCCAAGTGAAGGCATAAGAGAAAATGACTTCAAGATGAAATGAGGTAGTAAGCTATAAAACTTGGAGATGTGGCCCAGGCAGCGAGGAGGAGATGTAGGAGGAAGGTGGAGCCGAGACGTCAGCAGAAGCATCAACCCCCTGTGAGACTGGGCAACCTCCATCTGCATCAGAGGTCCAGGGAGAGCAGGGCAACGCTTCATCTCCCGCGGGAGGGAGGTGGAGAGGCACTGACCACCGCAGCGTGTGCCGTCCTCACGCAAGGAGGAGAACCACAGAAATGCCCACAAACCAGGAGTTCCTTCAGGCCTGGCTTTGGCCAAATGGTTGTACGGGAAGATTTGGTGTCTGATGATGTTTTGGTTTTTTTTTTTCCTTCTGAAATGCTGCAGCGTTTGCTGCAACCTTGCAGCCGGCAGCAGCCCAGCTCGTGGCCATCAGTGAAGACCAGCTAGCAGGTATCTACTGAGCTTGCGAGAGGGACAGGAGGGACAAATACATCGTCACAAATAACTGTCCTCTCCGACAACACATCCCCCCCCAGAACCGGAGGTCTGACGTTTGGCAGCGCCTCTGCTCGAGGGCTCCCCGGTCCTTCCTTGGAGGACGGGGACCTTCCATTGTCCCCGGCGGTGGTGACAGCGAGGACGACATGTCGCCAGCCTAATGAGACCTGACAAATGGGCAACTGGGCTGCTGCTTAGGGAATTTAATGGTTCATTTCCATAGCGCCGTGTCAGGGCAAAGGGCGGGAAGGAGTAATCCTGCTGCAGAGCGGGGATGGGGATGCCTTTCCGTCCGAAAGGTGCTGGAAAGATTGAGTTAACTAGGATTTCTGTGTCAGCGCCCAAGACCTTTTATAAACAGCCTGTATGATCTAAACACCACGTGACTATTTCCCTGACCTGCAATCCGCTATCAAACGCAGAGGGGGCCATGCCGTTTTCTGCTAGGTTGGTGCGTGCACGCTGCTATGCACGAGGGGCTGCTGCCTCTGGAAAGGAGCCGAGTTAATTCAGAAGGAAAAAAACGCGTGCCCGTACGCCGGAGAACGAGCCTGTCCTGCGAGCAGCAGTTTAGCACCGGAGTAGCTGATATGTCAGCAATCGCTGTTTGCAAAAATATTTTTGTACAACGTTTGGCGGTTTTGGCTGAAAGCCATGAACTAAAAGGGGCTTGTGAGCAAAAGAAAAAGTCTCCATGCCCTTGATGAAGCTTCTTAGGGCTTATAGGCTTCATGAAGAGAAATGTCAGTTTGGATGATTTTGGCAAAAAAAAGTGCAACTGAAAACAATTTTTTGTCTGCAGGTTTTAAGACAGCGCATCCATATATACATATATACCCTTCCTTTAAAAACAAAAAAGCAATTACATTTTGGTTTTATGTGTGGGTGTAAAAACAGAGAGAATGAGTGTGCTCACAGAATTACTGTGATGAACAGTTATTATTGAATATGTTTGATTTTATTCAAAATAGGTTTTGATATTCCACTCTCTGTGAAATATCAGTATTACCTCAAACATCAACGAATACGTTCTCAATCAGTATATTTGTGCATGTATTTTGCCCCCTGGGAAAGACAGAACTATGTGTACCCACGTGCACATACTCAAAACATTTGTGAATGTATTCAGGTTTCCGACAGTAGGTACGTCTGTCTACGCAGAAGTATTTATTTTTATACTATCTATGTGTGTATGAAATGACCAGGTAGAACATGCTTGCTGTTAAATTTTCATTCCTTACCTATAATTAAATCTGTTTCAACCATATAAAATAGAGGTGGGGAAGTGAATTCTATATATTCATTTGTGGTTCTTGCAACTCATTAGAAGTGATGTTGGCAATTAAGCTACTTGTAATTACAAGAGGCACGGTGTGAGTATTTTTAGCATGCAGCTGGAGGATTTCTGCCACCCTTCCCGGCAGGACTGACAGTCACTTGTCTTCCAAATCCGACGACGAGGCAAGTACTAACAGCTCCACACAGACATTTGGAGATGGGCTGAATAAGCAATCGGTCTCATAAAAGGGAGCGTGTATGATAGAGGGAAAACTGGTGTCCCCGACTGGAAGACTTTGGTCAGTACTGTAACTACAAGTGCTTTTTGTGATTATGGTGAGAAAACCCAACAAATTCATTTCTTATTATACTTGGGAGGAATTCTTGCCATTATTTTAATCTTGCTGTGTTTTAACTTAATATATTATTTGTCCTTTTGTGTTGGTAACACGTTAATCATAGGTTGCTGCTGAGAGTCTGTGTTGAGCTATGAGAAGCTCCTCTCTTTGGGATGGGGGTCCTAATTTGTTTTTGTACTACAACGCAGGATTGCTGCTGAGACCGTGTGAACCAACAGAGAGTTTCACTGCAAACTGCTGATTTCTTGAAACGAATAATGGGGCTTGTAAAATCTGCCTGGTTTTGTTTGGGGGGAAAAAAAAAAAAAATCCAAAAATCCCTTCGTTATCTTACCGGTACGCATATTAAGCAATTTCCACGTGAAACCCAGTTGCCGTTGAGTGGCTCTGGTCAAGCAGTGAGGAGAGAGGCTGATGTGTGTGCGGTGATGGACAGGTCTCCTCTCGGGTAGGAAAGGAGAGGCTCAGCTCAGGAGTCGAAACACGCCTTGTTTCCTCGTGCTGCGCATCGCTTGTGACTTGTGTTACGTGCAGGTACGTGCCCTGAAAGCAAACGCTCCCGGACTGGAGCGTGTCTGCCCGGTGCCGTTGCTTGCGCAGCTGGTGGCTCCTGTTGTCCTCAGCTCAGGACCATCAGGACAGCGTCGGCATTTGGCCAGCTCAGCGCCGGCTCCGTGTGTATTTAGCCATGAGGAACTTAAAAATGTGAATAGTCCTAAATCCACACACGTACCCGGCTCCCGCACCGAGGTGGGCTCCGGCTGGCTTTGCTGCGGGCTTTTCCTCCAGACCCCACAGAGAGCTGCTGGTCCCATTTCTTTTGTCTTTCATGTGGCTGGGAGAGGTGGTTTTATTTCCTTTCTGCTTCTAATCAGGGTTTCATTTCCCCCTGGCTGATAAGCATCTGTGGAGTAAACCCAATAGAAATTGGCATTTCCCTCTTCGTAAAGTTAAAACAACAAAGTTTAACGCACCACGTTGTCTGTTATCTGTTTCCCTCACTATTTTTATGGATTTCACGGTGTTTTAATGAAAGGGCTGTTTTCAGATAAGAGCCAAGGATAACGACAGCCCCCCCGATGGCCATCGCGTTGCTAGTCCTGTGTGGGTCTCAGCTGCCAGACAAACATTTGGAGGCAGAGGTGGAAGGTTACATCCCCGCCCCTGGAACATCTTTCCTGGGGAAAAAAAAAAAAAAAAAAAGATTTATTAAATAATAGTTACCACGCTTTCAAAGTTGCTTAGGAAATAGCTGGGTATTGCAGATCTCTTGGTCAGTCTGAGTGGAAAAAAAAAAAACCCAGCCCTGTGCGTGCTGGATGGATGCCAGGGGCCGG
>NW_009189667.1:26016-27038 GCF_000690835.1 Fulmarus glacialis
CTCGGCCGCCGCGTCCTCTCGGGGTTTTCCTGTCCCGCTTGGTTTCCGAGGAACGTTTTCATCGTTTTAAGGAATTGTAATAGTATGAGCTGTGTATTTAACGATGCATTAGCGTCGCCTGTTCCTGGAGGGCTCCCCACAGCCTGGGCGCAGGGATTGGGATGGTCCTGAAAGCTGCTGGTTTTGGGATGGCTTCACGAGTGGTACCGCAGCGGTATTTGTTTCTGCTTAAATTAGTTCCCTTCATTCAGGGACGTGGGAAAAATACTGTGCACCATTGGTCACAGAGGGAATAAGACCCTTTGGGGCGTAGATGAGGAAAATGCAATAATCGCTTTATGTTTCTAACAGCAGCCAGCTGAAGTTAGAGACAACCTGCGGCAGCTGGAGCTCCTCGCCTTTCCTGGGATATGTGGAAAGTAATGTGGAGCTTCTGGTTTGCATTTTAGAAGGGTGTGAGCCTGTGTTGGAGTGTGGGCGTGGGAGACCCACCACTGCTCCCCCGGGCATCCCGACAGGTCTCCAGCTACCCTCTTTCCTTTCTTCCTGGTCTAATTCTGCAATTTTCCAGTATTCTCTAAAAGAAGCAGTTAAATCCTGTTGTCGTGCGGTCTCCGATGACTTTATCAACATCCTACTGAGTCGCCGACCGGTTAAATTGCAAATGGTGACAAACCCGACTGCCCTCCCCCTCGGCCCCTGTTTGCAGCTCTCTGGCTGGGAGAGGGTTTGCCCGAGTCCTTTTCCCAGGCGGTGCCAGGGGTGTCACTGAAGCCGAGCCAAAGGAAGGACCTTGCTGCCTGCCCCTGCGGGAGGGCAGCTGAAGGGTGATGGGAGCATCACGGTTTTGGTGAGGTTGGGTTGTTGGGGGCCGAGGTGGTGGCCGGGGGCTCTTCGTGGGTTTGCTCTGCTCACCCCCGTTCTCTGCTATTGCCCAGGTGAGGTTTTTCGGCCGCCGCATGAGTACGGCTTCGCCCAGCGATGGCCTCGCAGCCCACGCCGGCGTGGGTGCTGCTGCTCAG
>NW_009189667.1:27155-50817 GCF_000690835.1 Fulmarus glacialis
AGCCGTGCAGCCCAGGGACTTCACCGTGAAGGACATCGTCTACCTCCACCCTTCCAGTAAGCCACCTTTGCGCGGGCTGCAAAGCCACGGCCGGCCGCGGCACGGGGGTAAGGACGAGGGTGAACGTGTGTTAAGGCAGCAGAAACATCGGGGCTGGGCTGAGTGCTGAGCAAAGTTTAAATAAATATCCCCAGTACTCATAAAACTTGTTGATATAACTTCACCGTGAAGGACATCGTCTACCTCCACCCTTCCAGTAAGCCACCTTTGCGCGGGCTGCAAAGCCACGGCCGGCCGCGGCACGGGGGTAAGGACGAGGGTGAACGTGTGTTAAGGCAGCAGAAACATCGGGGCTGGGCTGAGTGCTGAGCAAAGTTTAAATAAATATCCCCAGTACTCATAAAACTTGTTGATATAAAACCAGACCGTTGCTTCCCAAAGGGATTAAAGGACAGATAGGGTTACAGGCAGTTGCTGAGCGTGTCAGGAGCTTTTTGTTCACTGTTTTCTGTTCCTCAATAATCTCTCTGGCCATAAGACCAAGCCCCACGGCCACGCGGTTTGCCCGAGCGCATCGATAGCTGTGAGCAAGGGCCGGACACAACCATTTGCAGCTGTGGCACCAGCTGCTCCTGGCTTTATTTCAGTAACTCCCTGACGCAATGCTATAGCAAATTTGTGCATCTTTACATCTTCCATGGATTTTCCTTTCACTAGTCTGTTTGCTTCATCAGGTACAAACTTATTTAATTCTAGAAGGAGAGAGTTGTACCTGCCATCTATTCCCAGAGAAAACTCACCGCCTTTCCGAATTTGGCTGAAAAATTTATATTTTGTACAAGCAAGATGAAACTCCTGTTTTATGCCATAACCACAACCTGCTAGCGGTCCAGGGTGAGAGGGGTGAATTTAATTAGTGCTGTTGTGTTGTCCCACCCCAGGCTGTTCCCTGACGGCAGCACCAGCCCCACCAGAGATGCTCCCAGGTGACTTACAGAATAGAATCATAGAATAGTGTGGGTTGGAAGGGACCTTTAAAGGCCATCTAGCCCAACCCCCCTGCTGTGGGCAGGGACATCTTCAACCAGACCAGGTTGCTCAGAGCCCCGTCCAACCTGACCTGGAATGTTCCCAGGGATGGGGCATCTACCACCTCCCTGGGCAACCTGTGCCAGGGTTTCACCACCCTCATTGTAAACAATTTCTTCCTTACATCTAGTCTAAGACTCGCTGGCCCTTACCCAAGCAGTAATGAAATAAGCAGTGAAAGCCTCTTGCTTCACCTCTCGAGCCCCAACGGGGTCTGGCCCAGAGCCAGTGGGAAGGGGAGGAGGTGAAGAGGCGGGAGAGGTGAGATGTGGCCTGCGGGGCTGCGGAGGTTCCGCTTACTTCACCCCGTGGAGTTAAATGTGACCCATTCACCATTTGGCTTCTGAGAAGGTGGCAGCATCTTGAAGATGTATTGAATGTGCTACAGAAGCTTTGCCAGGAGACCACTTAAGAAGTTACGCTCTTCGTTTGGTGAGATAAACTAGGACGGAGTCTGCTGTTAAAAACTGGAGGTTCAGCAAACTGATTTTTCTTTCCTTTGGGGACATCAGCCTGCCTTCAAAAGGGGTAGCTCGTTTCCTCGGTGGGAGAGTTTCCAGAAGTATTTTAATCCATCTGACATTTTGTTATCAGCACTGATAAAATAGCAGTATTGGATGTGAGCTCTGATACCAAGAGAATAAGTACTCCTTGCTCACATTAACTCCCTCTGAAGTCAGCAGCGGGCACTTTTGCTAGGTAAACAGGGTTGAACTGGGCCCTTATTGTATCTGTGCGTGCCTTTCCCGCATTGCTATTGGCGATAGGGTTTTTACAAATCAGGACCAACTTGAAGAAGTTGACGGGTATACTTGTAGAAAGATACGTCTAAAGAGAACAAATGCTGCTGTGTGCCTCTGAAAAGCGTAGTAGAACCAGATTATTTTAACTGAGTATTTTCTATTCCTTTCAGCCACACCGTATCCTCACGGATTTAAATGTTTCACCTGCGAAAAGGCAGCAGATAATTACGAATGCAACCGATGGGCTCCGGATGTCTATTGTCCAAGAGGTAACCAGCCGCACGCTAGCGTTTAATTTAAACCCACCTTACGACAACCGCTCGCTGTCCCCGCCGCAGGGACGGCACTGAGCCCCCGCTATTCCTTACGCGTACTGGGACGCTGGTGATTGCTGCTCCCGCTTGTAAGCCTCCTCAACAAGAAAGATGTATGTAAGCGATACGAATAATCCTTTAAGCTTTTCCGTCTCTTTGCCGTGGATGAAGTTTAGGACTTTCATCTGCTCCCCGTACTCCTCTGGCTCAGCTGGAAATTAAATCAGGCTGACGTTTATTTAAGGGTTGTATTTCTCTTACTGGTGAGTACGGGACAGGTTCTTGCTTTGTTCGCTTCCCTCCCCTGTGGCACAAGCCCACACTTCAGGGCAGCCAAGGCTGCCTCTTTTCAGCTGGCATCAAGATATTTTCAGTATTTTGGGCTCATAACTCCTGTCGGAGCCTGGAGTTGGGAACTGCTCAGAAAGGGCTTTGGGATACAGGCACCCAAATATCAGACCCAGGTATCTGTGAGCCCCTCAGATCTCCCCCTCCCTTACCGCTTCTCTTTTTGAGACCCTCACAAGCATTAAGATTGTCCACAGCCCCTGACGAAGCCCTGGGCACGGGTTGGACGTGGACTGTGTCCTCACCAGTGTGGGAACCACGTGTGGGCAGGAGGCAGGGATGCTGCTGGGGCCGCGCGGGCAGCGGGATGGTGCCGGGGCTGACCGCTCCCCGGGTGCTGTCTGTAGGCTCGGCAGCGCCGTTCAGCATCTATCTGGAATGTCTGTGGTCTGTTGTGGGACATTACAAATGCCCTCTGAAAATATTTAATTTGGAAAGAGAAAGACCACAACCTCCACTGCAGGGACGAACCAGCTGTGTTTGCAGCCTATGTCGGAGCACGTTATCTGTCCGAGAATTTATTTGCTTTGAGCTCAAATCAGCACAACATCAACAACGATAAAAGAGATCAGGCTGGCTGGCACCAGATGAGACCAATATTCACGGACGCTGCCTGCTTTGACAGGAGTAGGTGGTATTTAAATGCCTAAGGGCAGCGTTACCCGCAGATCGCTGTGCGAGGAGAGAGGCGCGACTCCGAGGTCTGCCTTTAGTAACAGCTAGCAGAAATGACTTGACTCCAAAAAAATGCTGATCTGGAGAGAGAAGTTCGTACTTAATGGCTGTTTAGGGGAGGGGAAACCCATGCTTTGGTGCATCTGTAACTCATCAGCTGTGTTCAACCAGACCGGAGCTGCTAGTTACGGTCACCAGCCCTGCTGGTACAAACACCCGCTGTTCGTGAAGGAAGGACGGGGTTTTAGCCCTGAGAAGGGGCTAGCTGGAAATCTGAGTCTATCTTTAATCTTTAGAACAGAGGACTTCTTATCTCCTTTAAATGGAGGGATTGCTTTGCTCCAGGCGGAGCGCGTTAGTGCCCAGACTGCCCCGACATGGCGTGCCTTGGGGCTGGAGCACGGCTCTGCCTGCGGCACGGACCCCCGGCCCCTCGCTGCCGGCGTTTGGGCGAGACCAGGGCCTCCACTGCTGAGTCAGCAGTCACTGTGCTTCAGATGATTGGGGAAAGGGCGTGGGCACTACGGCTTAAATGCTCTGTCCTTATTCTGCGCGGTGGAAGCAAAGCTGATAATGTCATTGCTCCCCACGCTGCAGAAATCAGCCGTTGCTTCGGGATGCCTCATCACCGACGGCTTTTGTCGGCATCTCTTAGCTTTACATCCAATACACTTCCACAGCAGAAAGCTTTTATGGAGCCAGCTTCTTTCTCGCTTGCTTGAATTTTCAAATGTGAATTTGAGTTCGTGTGCGGGAGCCGCAGAAATGCAACCTCGGGTTTGAGGCGTGACTCCAGGCGTGCTCTGGGGGCTGGGGTTATCATTACCTTACCTCTGGGAGTCAGAGGGGTGTGCTTATGGCCTTGCCTCCCTTGCTGCGGTGATCCGAACCCTTGTTGGTTTGCTTGGGTCAAGTGGTGGGAGAAAACAAGAAAACTCCATCCTGGTATTTGCTTTTTTTGGTTTGTTTTTTTTTTAAAGACAGAATGCTATTAAAACCAAGCAAACCAAAATACTTTAATTAACTATAATGTAGGACTTAAAGGGAACCACATTTTGTGTATAACAAAACTCATTATAATGGAGAGTAAACACATGAATCCCTGTATTGAACAGAGATTAGAAAAAGCATTTCCTAGAAGGCAGGCCTCCTGCTGTGCATTAGCCTTGTTTTCTGTTATTTATTAGCTTCAGCTCAAGCAGAAACTGTGTTAGTGATCTAATTTGTATGGAAATACCGCACTCAAAATACTCCCAATAGTCTATTTTTGGACAGTCTGTGGGCGGGCTGACATCTCGTTGATGGCCACCACCACCACGGTGATGTTCCAGCCGCTGCAGGTGGCACCCGAAAGCGCTGTTAGAGGCTGTGGTTGGGGAAACGAGCTCTCAAAAGTCAACGTGTGACTCGGGGCTCTTTGAAATACCAGATTCAGTGTTTCCCTACCTACTCCTGGCAGGTCAAGACGGGGGCTGGCTATTGTATATAAGTGTTCGGAGATAGCTCGTAGCTGAAGCACGTCATGCAGTCTTTGCAAGACAGTTCCACCAGAAGAAGGAAAAACGCAAAAGAAGAGGTGACGGTGTCACCTGTCATGCCGGGGGTCAGTGTAAATCGACAGCTCTGAAAATCCCCCAAATAATCACATAGAGCAACAATCTCATTTTCAAATGCTTTTGTAATGGAATGTGTTGCTGGGCAGCCTGAATATTGCACCACAATCAGCCTGGCTCTCAAGTGCCTTTAAAGACACTCTAGAACTGTAAAATTTAGGAAACATAAACCCATGCTTTTTTGGTACAATACCACCGAGACCCATCCTTACCCTGCGGCCGTCCTGCTGCCTGGCTTGGGCACCGCCGTACTTAGAAGCATCAACTTTCATGCCGCAATGTCTTATTTGAATCGCTCTAAATTTCTCTGATATTTTTGGTAAAATTTTTATAGCATTGGGCTGGTGTTCTTCACGGGCTCAGCCTGGAGTTCCTCCTCCCTCCCTCTGGCAGGCAGCTTCCCTCTCTGCAGAGCAATCCTTCCATAAGGATATTCCCCATCTCTGCTTTGCGCGGGGCTCTCCCAGCGCTCTCTGGCCCAATCCTTTTCATCGCGCCCGTCTTCATTACGCTCTCTGAGAAGAGAGGCAGACCAGAACGCAGTGCAAAAATTAATCTCAATTTGAGTGAGTGGATTTTGTTGCTTGTTGTGGACTTACTTGGTGGCTGCAGCCCTGCCTTGCAGGAGCTGATAGCCATCAGTGACAGCGGTGCGAGGAGAGCGTGCTTGGTCCCTCTGTGTCGGGGAAAATACATATCTCCAAGATGATTGCACAATGTTTTCTAAAAACACACTTGGAAGAAAGAACAAAACAGCCTTAGAAGAGTTATAGGGTGCTAGAAGCTTGATTTGTTCCATCTGGGACCTGTCAAGGGCAAGCTCCGCTACACAGACAGAGCCATTGCAGGAGAAATAAAGCTCCAGGATTTGCTGGGGAACGGCACTTCCAGGCGAGGTCCTTGGAGAAGCTCAAAGCCGTCGTGCGGAGAGTGCTCCCCTGGGGTAAAACTGTGAGCTTCACCCCTCGGGGCAGGAGAGCCTGGAAAGCGCGTTAAAAGCCGCGCGTTGCAGCCCTGGCCGGTTTGAAGGAAGACAGCACGCCGAGCATCTCCAGCCTCTGGTGATAAGTTAAGTCTGTTTGCTGTGGATATGGCGCTTGAGATAAGAGCAGGTCAAAGATACGACAGATTTCTGAGGGGCTTTATTGCCCCATGAATAACGCGTTCAGTCGGCAGTCTCGCTCGGCTGTTGCCGAATGCCTAAAACATGAGAAGTATGCAGGGCTTTGCCCGTCGGAGATGAGGGCTGAACAGGAATGTTCACTTTAAATTAATCACAGTCCATTTTTTCCCCCTGTGAAAGCAACAGTTTTATTAATAATAAGGTTGATTAATAAGAAGCAAGGTATAATTTAGAGAAGAAATACATAATGGCATGTTTCCTGTGTTGAGAATCCAGTGTTTTCATCTTGGAGTTCTAGGAAGGGGACCGGCACCTTCAACTTCCCTCTGACGACTAAAGCATGAAATAAACCCAAATTCCTTTACGCCTGAGGATAACCACAGCATTTGTCAGTCATCCTGCTTTGAATTTTCTGTGCGTTTTACAAGTGTCCCTAGAGAAGTAGCTGAAAAAAGGAGGAGGAGGAGGATGGTTTCCCTTGGGGACAAGGGAGCCCACAGGAGAAGCGATGGGAATACCAGGGACACAATCCATTTCATGGTGCCTTTTCCAAAGACTGGGAAACTGAGAAATACAGAAATCCTCCCAACTGTTCTGTTGGTCTTGTGGCATTATTTTATAGACGATAAGACTGAGGGGCAGAGAGGGTGAAGGATCTTCTCTAGGCTACGCAGGAGCTGTGGGAGACCCAGGATCAGAGCGTGAGTAGCGAGGACAGCTTGCACGAGCTGTTAGGATATAGGGAAAGGCGTCTCCAATGTGTAATGCTTTAGGCAGTTCTACAGAATTAATGGTTGTGCATGAAGCTGGGGAAAAATCAAACCTATACAAATGAAAGTTAGCTTCAGACTTAAACAGGTATTGTGAAGGTTTTCTTTTTTTAAAGACAATTCCTATAAAACTAACAGTGCCCAAAATTTGGGGTGTTTATCTGAATGTCCCTCTGTAACTTGATTATTCAATGTACGTTTCTTTATCTGTAACATATAGACCCACATTAACATTGGAAACAAATCTCTGTGTTCCAGAGACCTTTGAAACCTCAGGTTGCACTGGAAACAAATCTCCGTGTTCCAGAGACCTTTGAAACCTCAGGTTTGTGCCAGAGCTTGGGGGGTGGGGGGCTGTATTTAGTGACATTTATGTATTGCAATAAATACATCAAAATTCTCTTTTTTTTAAATCTCAAGGTTTGAAAAAAAAATCTAAGACTTCTTTCCTATTTCCTCCTATTTGTAGACTATCACAAACCTTGAATTTGACAGGTAAACACATTTTTCCATCTTTCTAGGTACAAGATACTGCTTTAGCCAACACATGATGAAAGTTACTGGAGAAAGCGTATCCGTCACCAAACGCTGTGTACCATTAGAGGACTGTCTGTCTACGGGATGCACCTACGTAAAGCATGAAGAATACAAGGTATGGGATCAAAGTTGCTTTTTTTCTTGGGTGAAAACTGGGCAGAATCCTTCTGGCCACCACCAGAAGTCTGACCGGTTCAGTGGCTAAATCAGCATCGTCAAAAATGAAATTTCTCTTCTTAATGAGCTCCAGCTCATTTCCATTTGTTACAGCAACAAAGGAATAACCTCTCCCAGAACAAAAGAACAATCTCTTTAAATAACTCTCCTGCCAGCAGCTCGGGGGAGCAAAGCAGCTCCCCTCTGGCCGAGGAGCGCTTTCCCTGCAGTGCTGCACGTGTTTGGTCCCCTCCGCTCTGCGACCGATGCTCGCCGACCATCTCTTGGTTTTCTTACTGAAACGGGTGGCAGAAAGCCCCGAAACCTTTGGAGCAGATGCTTTATATCTGAATCAAACAGTTATGTATTAAAGATTTTCCTGAAGGTCAAGAGTTGACCTTTTTGAACTTCCCCAACAGGTTAAAATAAAAGAGCTTTTGGAGCTGCCAGGCACACTGCAGCCCCATCGCTGTTTTGCACATAATTTTATGCTCTCTTGGCCTCGGGAGCATTAGTCTTGGTGCTCTAAATCTCTGTGCCCTGGCAGGGTGCTGTAACTGTCCTTCCGAGCCCTGGGAAGGCAGAGCTGCATGTCCTTATGGGCTGGCACAGGAATTGTCTATCACTCCAGTGCCTGCACCCGAGGTGATAGGCAACAAAAAAAACCCTGTATGAATAAATACTGATTTCTTTGAGTTCTGGCTTGTGAGCTTTACTTTGACCAAACAGCATTGGTTTTCATCAGTTTACTTTTTTGGGGTAGAAAAGAAAATAACCTCTTCAAAATGGGTGTCCCCTACTTGCACCAGCCAACGTACTGTTCCTGTACAGGTGAAATTGTTCTCCAAGTAGATAGATTTGAAAAAAAAAAGGGGGGGGGGGGGGGAGGGGGAGACAAGCTGAAAAGTAATTTGCAAATAACAGGGGGGAGAAAAAACCCCAGACTGGCCACTGTGCTCCTTTGCAAATGTCATATTATTTCCCCTACGTCTTTATTCAATGGCCGTGGTATTTTTCAAGTAACCGAGTTAACACCTGGTTTCTTTCAGATCTGCACCTCCTGCTGTGAAGGAAGCATCTGCAACTTGCCACTACCAAGGAACACAACAGACGCCGTATTTACAACCCTCTCCCCCCTCAACAAAACACAGAGACTTTCTCAGCCCGTCCTGCTGACAACGGCGTGTCTCTGGTTGGGGCTGATGTCACAGCACTGGGTCACGTTGCCACGCGTGGCGGGTCCGGGCAGCTGAGCCGGGTGAGAACATCCGCATGGACGTTCAACCTCTCCCGACGGAGCCTGCGCTTTGGAGTTGTCTTCGAAAGACTGATTTTCCTCCTCGTTTCTTGTTAATGATGAACTAGTGAGCCTGGAATGTGGACGCGTTTGAAGAGGGTAAAACCATCACAGGTTTTCTGAAGAAACTCGTGCAAAATGTTCCCAGAACCCGTGGCTGAGACCGATGCACGTGCTTTTCGTACTGTCTGTCTTTTCTCTATGAAGAAACATTATTTAAAACTACTCTATCACTGCCAGCTGCTAGCATCCTCACTTACGCCTTTGAAACTTTCTTGTTATAATTTGTCAGAGGACTAACTCCGGTGTCTCGTTAACCTGTTTCGAGAACGTACGGTAAATAATATATAGTCAGTATGTCTTTGCAGTCTCCCCACGTCTCCTGCTCCTCTCGGGGAGGGCAGGAGCGTGCAGCCCGGCAGCAGTAGCTGGAAGGGATGAGGTCGAGGGAGCAGCAGCAGCTTGGATCAGGCCAGCGTCGCGCACAGATGCTTCCTCCGAGGTTGTCCACAGCGGCATGAAGAGCCACTCCCGTAACAACACGCACCGGGATGGGCAGAAAACCACTTTGGTTTATAAACCGGACCAGAAAAACTCTAAAAACTCTGTTGTGGAAGCAAGCGGAGGTGGGTGTGTGGTCCTCGACCCTCTCTTGAGCGGAGGAAGGCGTATGGAGAGCTGGTGGGTATCCAGGTTGAGATGCTGGTCCCTGCCGAGCCAGATTTTGGGGCTTTATATGTTTTCGTATTTTGGCCCCCAATTCTACAGCGTGAGAGAGAGTTGATCCTGAATAGCTTCTGTTATTTTATTTAATGCACTCCCACTATGCAGTATGGACTATTGCTAGCTACAGCTGTATTTTGGTGACCTGTGTTGCTTGTTTTGCTCGGAAATCATGTATGCAATATTTATTTTTGTATGTCGAGTAGGATCTAAAGTGTTTAAATGATTCTTAATACTGATATTGCTAGGGAAATTGCCAGTGGGTAAGCCTCTAATATATAAATTATCATAAATATATATATAAAAAATGTTGTGCATCACTATTGAAAAAGAATCAGCTTTGTTTTGCAGGGGCAGTAATAAAAGCAGGGTGTCCATGGACTTGTTTTAAAGTTAAACCAAACTTTTTTATAATTAATTTTTTTTTGCTTTTAAAAAAAAAAAAACCCACTATAGTCATAAATTGTTCTTTTATGAGTTAATTTTTGGCTAATCGTGCTCCAAGGTTAACTTGCGCTTTATCAAGTGACAGTGTGCTTATGCTCTGAAGTGCTTTTTTTGGTGAGTTACACAGTGAAAGGCAGACGAAGGAAGCCAATGCTGGAATCCAAATGCTTTGTAAACACCTTCAGTGCTTTGAAAGGGCTCCTGGAGGGTACCAGCAAGCCCTCGTCTAGCAGCGTCCGTGCTGGATACCATCAGTAGCTGGAAAACTGCAGATCTGAGCACGCAAGGTGCCGTCGTGAGTTTTGTGGCCTTTGGCGTGAACTCTTCTTGCACTCCGGGGAGTTTTATTGGAGGCAAAGGAGGAGGAGAACCGAGAGCAGCGCTCCCAATTTAGTTTCAGGTGGTTTCTCGGGGGGAGAAAAGCACTCGGGAAACCTTGGTGTGTTTTGCCAAGTGATGTTTTTTCAAAATGTATATATGCTTTATTGTGAAAGCTGAACTTCGAACGCTGTTTCTTTCCTTTTTTTTTTCACTTTTTATATAAAGCTAACTTTTCTTAGGAAGCGCTAGCTGAGCTCACTCAGGCAACCCTTGCATTTTTATGTCCTTTCAGCTCCCCTGTGACTTGCTCACAGATGGCTAGTATTAAGAGGGTCGTTGCAATCTGCTATTTTATGCAAGTTAGATATATTTCTGGAGACCCTGAAAAAACCCACCCTGCAGGCTTTATAAAGCCTGTCCCCCTTCTCTGCAAGCTTTCTCCAGCAGAGGAAGCCCGGTGCCGACTCACAGGCACTTGCTCTGTAGGGTCGGGGGAGAATGAGGTGGAGGGTGTTAGGACTTCTCCGACAGCAATTTAAATATTTATTTATTATTATCCTGCAAAAAGGAAGAGTTTAAGTCTGGAAGGACCCCGCTCAGCGGTTGGGGTTAAACCTTGGCCGAGCGTTGTGTAGGAGACGGGCCGGATCCAGGAGACGCACTTTGAGAACGTGTTGGAAAGCCGGCATGATGTGGAAGCGTGGGAATCTGGGAATACTCGGGAACATCTTGCTTATCTGTTCATACCGAGGTGGGCTCGAGGCTCGGGCTGTATTGCATGTGGCCAGCAGTAGCACTCGTGGGGAGCTCCCTGCCCTCTCAGGGCTCACGCGCTGGTGGTGGCAGCTCAGCTGGACGCTTTAAGGATTTATATTTTTATTTTGAGTCTTGTTAAACACGTGCATTTAGGAGTCAGTCAATAAAGTACCTAACCAGCAGCAAGAAGCAGAAGTTACCTCCTGACCTGAGCTGCCTGCCTTGGTCAGTGCCTTACAGTCAGGTTTCTGCCTGTGTTTTCTGGCTTCTCGGTATGTCACCCCCTCTATTTTCCATATATTTTGCAGTTTCATTGTTATTTAACAGAACTCACTAAGCCTAACCTGCGGCACGCTAACTCTGAGCTAGATACGTATAACTGCGTGGGCTGAGCTGCAGGAATGGCCAAATCTTTTCATAAGATTTTGGACTTTCAGGACCACTACCACCACGTGAAAGGTGTGGTGCCTGCAGTGAGATGACACAGGCTCCGGTGCTAGCTGGCTCCTCGTATGCACTAACAGACAGGATCTTCATACCGTGTTTAGGTGGACCTCAGACAGACCAGAGACCTTTTTGGGTACCTGGTAGCACTCTCTATCCACAAAGACTGGGGTGCAACAGATCAAATTTAGTTATCGGCGTTGTAGAGGTATTAAGCCAAGCCAGTTCCTTCTACTCCCTTTGCAGTCAGTGGAGGAAAAAGTGGTATTTCAGGGGCTGATTCATTGTATGCTAAGGTGGATGTTAAATTGTCTCAGCTCAGGCACAGGATGGACGTGCCTAGGAGAAGTAGCTTAGATGGAAATACTACATCCCACCCAGGGTATCCAGCTGCCAGCCACACGGTTTTGCCAAGACCAGTGCTTGGCAATTCCCTGAGCAGGAGCCACTCCTCAGCACGCCACCGGCTTTGCTCCGACGCTGATGTTGCTGCAGCTGGAGAAAGTCCCGGTTCTTGTGCTGTGCGTCCCTCTCCCCCACCGGTGTGCCACAGTTGGGCTCTTCGAAAGGGACCCGAGCACCATCCAGCTGAGCTGCCACCTCCGGCTGTGGTACGAGGATTATGGACATTGAGCTTAAAAGAGCAAATTAAGGTGACTGAGACCAAGCAGGGAACCTGCACAGGATCCTCCCTGTACCGGCAAGTCCGCGTGCCCGGTCTGCCCACGGAGCTCTCGGGGGTTTTTTAAAGCACATAAATGCTGAGCTGCACCGTATTTATTTTTTAGGCTCTATATATGTGATGTGGCTTTTAAATGTCTCATTTTTTAACCCTTGTAAATGCTGTACATTTGTATAAATAAATGTTTTAAATATTCAGCTGATGTGTGAGGTGTCTGGTAACGACGTACAATTGCCATCACCAGCCCTGCTCTTCCCCCTGCGCTGGGACACTGCTCTCTGCTCCCCTGTCCCCTTTTCCTTTCTCTGATGTCCTAGTAGCAAAAAAACCAAAAGAGCTGAGCTGTATTTAGAGCATTTTGTTTTAACTCTCCCTGTAGCTAATGAATCTGCCCCATGGTTTCCTCCTATTGAGCTCCCATGGTTATTTATTTCTTACAAATTGTTTTATATTGGGCATTTAATAAAATAAGTCTGAGGAGGTTCCTGTTTAGTTTGTGACCCCTGGATCTTCCTTTCCCTCGCCTGCTCTGGGAAAGCTTTACGTGTTCCATAATTGTGCCATCACATTAATTTAGTCCCAGTGCGTTCTGGAGGTTTTCATGCAGTTATTTCTAATTTCCACTCCTGAAACCAACAATTACTTGGATGTAAACAACTTCATGTAGCTAATGAAAGGGTTTCGGACAAAGTTATTTGTGGATAACGTGAAACTTGGAGGCAGCCCACCGTGTTTCTGCACAGCCCCAATTCCCACATCTTTAAGTTGAAGAAATGCCATTTACAGTAGCACAGTTAACCACAGTACATCGACTTACTTACAGCTCCTGCACTTCCCCTTAGTCCTAAAAGAAGTTTCTCTCCGGCAGTTCGCCGTTTGGTGCACCTTTGGCTTACAAACACGCCTCGAGGGAAGAGACTTTATTATCCCATTTCAACAGGTACCTCTGGAAACATCAGTCCCTGCTCAGGGTGCGGAACGGGATAACCGCCAGGCTCGCAGCACTGCTTAGCTCATTGCTGAATTACTGATTTTTCTGCGTTACAGCGCAGTGAGCTGAAGGCAGGTGTTAGTTAACAAACGCTTTGCTTTAATTTCTGCAAAGCAGTCAAATTCATTGTCAGTAAAAACAAGTCATCTTGACTGCGTAGCTCTTCTCCTCCCCTTAAACACCACTAGACACAGCCTTCGCCTGCTTTCTTGGGCAAATCAGCCCAGCCCAGCTTTCAGCAACCCAGTTCATGCAAAACCACCAAGGCAGCCAGAGCGATGCTGAACCTCCTGATTGCAGTAGCTGTAATCCCTAATAATTTTATTTTTCTTGAGACCCGAGAACCTCTTCTCCCTTGCCAGCCAAAATCCAGCATAGTCCCACAAAAACCAGTTTGGACTGACTGGCTGGGCAAAGATTTTGAGAGTATTTTTATACCCCTTAAAGAGGCTCAAGCAACCAGCAAAAGTCATGGCCCAAGTGTCTGACTAACGCCTGGAGGTTCCCGTATATTCCCATTCAAGGCTGGGGAGAGGACTCCGCATCATGACTCGCTCTTTCCATCAAGAAACTGCCAACAAGTTGAACTCTGGTCAATGGTATCACCATACCTATATGTAGGTAGCGGGAAAGGAAATGGAAAATGCACTTGAAATACGTATATTATGGAATCAATGGCAAGTGTATGTGAACTCTCATGATCTGAAGGTGCAAACCTTGAAAATGGCAATGCCCAAAGTGGCATCAATTCAGAATTAAAAAAACCAAGATGGGAACCAACCCTCTGAATCAAAGTCCTTGTACACCCCACAGCGTTACAATTCCAGATGCATGTTAAAAAGGGCTTCCAATTTTTGTTGCATCTTGCTAATATATGCTTTACGATGCCAACCTCGTTAGATCATTTGATCGGTTCTTGTATCAATTTCTCTTTGCTCATCTCCGGGAGGGATTCCCCTTGACATTAATCCCAGAGTCCACTTCGATTCCTCCCGAGCCACCCATCTCCCAGCCTGATCTAATAACTTCATTCCTTTAGCATTGACATTATATATTTAAAAGCATTTTAAATATATCTCAACTTATATGTATTTACAGGGTTTCAGGTTTCTAACCCTTTTTAAGATTTCATCAGATTTTAGACGTGTAACATGTACACATGTCATCATACACCACTCAAACCTGCAAGTCTTAGACTAAAAATTGCAGGATATCTTCAACATGACAGAGTCTATCCACAATAAATGCAAACAAATCCAACATAGGGCTGATGATACTGGAAAAACAAAGAAAGTGATACCAAGCTGTCAAAAAACCCCCTCCCAAAGTAAGTTTTCATACGCTGAGAGAAGCAATCTGAAAGAGCCAGCTTTACTGACGTTTATAAACATTTCACTATTCTCCAACGTAAAATTCAACTAGGTTTTAGTTATGCTACCTGTGTTCCTATCAAGCTCTGCTGAGGACAGGCTGAACTTCAACTTGTCAGTTCATGCGTGTTAGAAATGACTAACCCCACCTTCCTACCCAAAAAGCATTGATCTGGGACAGTGGCAAGGGGCTACAGCCCAGGCCTTTCTGCTGCCGGCTGCTGGAAGGAGAATATTTGGAGTAGGTAACTATTTTAAGGGGGTAACTTGCTCAGGTTTTTACTGTAAAAATGTAAATAAGCCTCCTGCTGTGAGGCTGTGTGCCATGCGGTGCTGTACCCGGACAGCCAAATAAAAGCCCATGGCAGGCGTCGCGGGGACCAGAAAAAGGCAGGGCTGGTTGTGCTGACCCTGTAGCTGACCACCTGGGACGGGTATTTCTTACTGTTCACACTCGACTAATGTTTTACCAACCTAAGCACAAGGTAAGGTGCAACACGTGCGCCCATACATGGCTTTTTCGCAGCCAAAATGATGGGTTGTCACCTGAAAATATCCCACTAACCAACGTTTTGAGTTTTCTCCAGGAGAAATATATTCCAACGAGTTCCTTTCCCAACATTTTCTACCAGTCATCACTTAATCCCTATGGGCTATCGCTGGGTCTCTTTTAGAAACAAACCCCTCCAGCCCTCAGACGACATTTGCTTTTCTTAAAGCTTTTCCAATCTGCCAGACGCTGCAATTTTAGCGGTAGAGATTACTTTCTTGGTGAAGCATAATACCCAGCTGCATGAAATTTCAGTCTCATAATCCTGTTAGGTTTCCCCTGTCAGACTCCGCACCGACGAGACCTTTGTGTTTGTGCAGCTCCTGAAATAGCAGCCTAAGCCTTACCGAAAAAAAACCCAACAAAGCAAGAATTGCCATTGCCAAGGTGAAGGGCTATTATTTTAAAGGCACCACAGCAGCCCGTGGAAGATAAAAGCCATAGTTAGTTTGCAACTATTATTTAGTCCCGGTTTTTATGTGGATTTCAGGTTTGGGTGCTGGGCTCAAAGCTCCACCAGCCGCCTTTGGCTTTAGTCCAGGTAAGACCACGGCTTCTTTCCTTAATGGAGGATGGCAGGATATTTGTCAAGAGAAAAAAGCCCAGCTATTTCTTGTCCTCGCTGGGGGCGTTAGTGTGTAGCAGAAAACCTCATTCATTACACTAGAAATTTGGGAATAATAGAGCTGGTCCATGCTTTTTCAGTTTAATTTTCATTGGGATACTTTCAACAGGTTTTCAGAAACAATTTTTTTCGGTGGGTAGGCAGGCGCAGGGACAGAAGGCGTTAATTTTATTGACATTTTGCTCATCGACATTTCAGCGTCTTTTCAGCCGCCCAGATTTCCTAGCTGGCCCTGCAGGGAGCAGAGGTTGGACCTGACGGCCTCCTGAGCCCCTTCCACCCCCAGATATTCAGCCAGTCTGCAGCAATTTTCCAGCATCAGACCCAGCAGAAAACCCGAACAATAACACAAGGCTGGCAGAGAGAGGAAATGTGCTACAACTGCCCCCGTGGCATACCAGTTAACCTGACCCGTTAGGTTCGTTTGTGAGCATGCTTGTGAAAATCCTCCTTTATAAAGGATTCCTACACTCAAAGACAGATTTTCAGTCTCTGACCCTCCCTGTGCACGTAAAACCTCAACTTGTGTAAGAGCCAGGCAAGCATGCTGCTATCTATCTGCCTATAAGTACCATACCTATTTCTATACAGCATATGCCATGCATCTTTATATATATGTCTCTGCAGAAAAACGAGGACAGGACATGCCTATGGAGAAGGAGGAGCTGGTCACGGACCTTTCCTGAACATGCACAGTCTGTAGTGAAAGGCTACGGTCCACACCGCAGTGCCTAACAAACAGTTTCCCATATAGGACAACTAACTACGTAGGCAGTGATTATTTTTTTAGTTAAAAAAATAAAACAAGAAAAAAAACCCTGGCAAAAGCAATAGGAGGTGTGTGGCTCTCACGTCTTTAACGAGATTAGCTGGAAGAGCAGCGGCCTTGGAGGGCTGCAAAGATCAAACCCCACGCGCCGTTCGTTCCCGTTTCTGCGGAATATTTGGGTCATTAAATGGGACATGAACCCTTGGGAAGGGACAAGACGCTGGAAGAGAGTCACGCCTGCACAAGCAGTACTCTGCTGAGCGGTTTTAGGAAGGACATGGTGATGTTTTGGGTTGATGGTGGGGGTTAGAGGAGCAGGAGGAGGAGAAGGGGCAGGAACTGGGGGTCCCGACACCCGAATTCCACGGGCACAACCAGGAGGATGTTGGCTTGTAGGGCCACTGAGCTGAAAGTCATGTGTTCCTCTGGATGACTTTCACAAATAACAGGATGGAGTTAAATACCTGGGTTTCCTTTGATTCCTACTCTGATTCCTGCCTGTAAGAATTACTAATGTTATTGTCTACGCTTTTATCTCTAAATCCCAAACATTTCTGGTCTCTCTCTCTCTCTCTCCTTTCTCCCAGACCCCAAAGTACCAAGTCAGCAACGATCCTGCCCTCTCCCCTCACACACTAATTTTCTTTCCCACACCTCTACACAAATGTACTTCGCTCCTGCACCTCTGGGGCTTCTCATCTTACTATTCATCACCAACCTCTATTTTTCAATATTCTTGAAATTTTATGTACTTCTGGATTTAAAACACACTTGCCACACAACACTCCCCCTGAGAGGGAGCAAAGATCACTGGACAAAATAAAAAGAGAAATATATCTAAGTCCGGCAAGTAAACAAAGCAGTCCTGCAAAATAACTAAATAACCACGTTTATCTTGAGCTCGTGAGCTCCACTCCAGCGTGTAAGTTCTACCCAAATTAGTAAATTACTTGCTTAAAGATCTTTCAGCGTCAGGTTTTCTTGAGCTAAGCCACCACCATGGCTCCGGGGCTGAGCTGCAGCCCTGTGGTCTCTGCAGCAAAGTCAGCCCTCGGGAAACCCCAGCCGATACAAAACCACCCAAGTATTTTAGCAACACTTGAGTTCATTGCATGCCTTGAGGCTTTTTCTCCTGTCACCACAGCAGCTTCTCAGCAAAGACTGCAGCAGACGTCACGCTTGGGTCTCCTTCCTCCAAGTGCTGCCCAGAGGGAGAGCAGGAGGTTTGCAGCCGCCCACAAACCAAGCAGGAATTCATGCAACCATGCTGGATTGCCCTTCTACTGACGCCCATCCTCCTCCACCCCAGCACAAGCCCAGATAAAGCCCCTCCAAAACCTGTAGGACATTTATAGGGCCTTCACTGCCTCAAGACCCAAGACAATACAGCAATTCAAATTATTTTCACAGTATTCAGAGCCAAAAGGCTGAGAGCATCTCATAGACACAACTTACCCACGTCGAGGTGATACAACATCGACCCAATCCTCTCCGAAGAGGCAGGATTAGTTCAGCAGCTCAGCAAAAGAGGCCCCACCGCAGGGCCGTGCTGCCGGAGGACGAGCAGAGCAGGGCTGGGGGGGGAGAACCAGCTGCAGGGCTTTGAGCCCTCGTCATTACCCACCTGCTGAAAACCTGCCAGCGAGGGAGGGGGGGTCTGTTCAACTAGAAAATGGGGTTGGTTTGGTGTCTTGCAGCAAATCCAGCTTTGCTATGCTGCTGCTGCTGCTAGAATTTGCTATTTTAAGAGTTTTTTGTGTTTGAGTGTAACGTTTCGGATGGGATCATGAGCAAATGATTCAGTCTCGGTCACCTGGTTAGGGCACATGTTGGTGTACGTACCCTAAGGTTAAACCCTGCATATTAACAGGGCACAGAAAACCCTCACACGGCAAAAATAAACTTTGCATCTCTAAACCAGACCTAAACAGTATATATCATCAATGCTGCATGCGTCCCCCGGCAAAGATCTGCTCCTGACAAAGGCGGCTGTCAGATGCCGTTATTCCATTGGAAACAAAGAGAATTATAATAGAGGAGGGTCTTATGAAAAAGCCAACACATAACTTATTCTTGCAGCTGATACAAGATATTATTGTCATCATCAAGCAGCTGCTGCGAGCCTCGGGTGCGTGTGTGCATATGGGCATGTAGCCCCTGGACAATTTCCACATTTAGGGAAAAGTTTCCCTAAAAAAACCGCACGAAAACTTAAGGGCACAAAAGGCTCCAACTGACCTGCTTGGAACAGCAAGCACTCAGGCACGGCAATGTTTAACCTTCCTTGGTTCGTTAAAGTATGATGAGCTGCACCTTTATTTGGTGGAAATTAGAGCAGGTCTGCTGGCTTCAATGAAATAATTTAAAACAGCTGACCAACTGCCCCAAAAGTTTAAAAAAAAAAAAAAAAGCCCAGGTCATACCAGTGGCAGCAACCAGTGCTCAGGTGTAGCTGAGGTCTTGAGTGCAGATGAAGTTCTTTGGCCCACAGTTTTAACAGCAGGGTCAAAACTTCACTACTTCACCACTCTAATTGCAATTAAAATTAGTTAGCCCTGCTGAAGTTATGCTTGAAGAGAAAAGGTAATCGCTTAAAATAAACTGCAGGAATTTTACTCTATATTAATATCTTACCTGTAATTAGTTTCCTCTGCTGGAAATTCTGACCAACGTTAGTGCTCGTTCCTGACATAGCAATTGCACAGGTGATCCCTTTTTGGAACAAGCATCACGTTGCCTTTCACAGCACGCCTAGCTATAAGCATCCTTCCCATCCGATGCTTTTTCAAGCTAAAATAAAATAAAATAAAATAAATCACAGCCAATTAGAACAATGACATACAACGAAGTATTGATACTAAACGGCAAAACACTGTAGCCACCGTGTGAGTAAATGCTGGTGAGGGTTTTTCCCCCTGATAGGAGGCAGAAGCCAGTCCCGGAGCAGCAGCACTAATGCATCCTGCTTTGTCTTCGTTAGGAAATAATTCACTGCTACACTTTTGCATTACGGTCCTAGTGTTAGCCTGAGTTAATAACTAATCGCAGCTCTGCGATAACAGGAGGATACCTTGGTTTCAACAGGAGTTAGCAAACTTGAGTACTGGTAGTGTTTGCTCTCCCGATCTACTCAGCAAGACTTTTGTCACGAGCCATGAAGGATGGGGAGACGCCAAGCTATGAAAATGCAACTTTTCAAGCTTTGGGTTATCTCTATGGATTTTCTAGTGGGTCCTAACAAACGGGTGTAAAATTCTGCTGTTTAAAAGGAAAGCTTAAACCAGAGTGTTTTCCTGACCATGACTTTTATGTGCATAAGGACAGCTCAAGTAAAAAAAAAAATATTGATGCATATGTGGCAAAAACAGCTATTCAGAGAGAACACCAGTAATTGTGTATGGATTTTGTCTTTGTGTAAGCAAAATTGGAAAAAAAAAAAAATCGAGAAAGGTTTGAAAATTTTGTGTGAAATTGTCCTATTTTGCTAGAAAAATGAATACGCAAAAATATCTATACACGGGATGCTTCATTTTGGATGAAGTGAGGTATTTCAGCCCTCGATTATCCACTTACCAGTTAATTCACACAGATTCGGTTCATCCTCCTTCCTCAGCTCTGCTGCGATGCTAACGGGCCATCTCTGTCATTCCTTTGCTATCAAACGCGAGGCTTGGTATCAGTGTCCACTAAGTATTAGCTCAAGAGCAAGGGAAGGAATTCATTTAATAAACATGGTCACAGGGGCAGCTTTTAAGTGGTGACACTGTGGTTTAAGAAGTTACCTCGTTCCTAAAGTACATGATTTCAGAAATATATGCTGTGTAACTCGTAACACACCATAGTAACAATAACCTCCTTATCTATATCTATCAGACATTTTAGACCATGCACCCATGAAAATCAATTCCAAACGTGTTTTGAATCAGCAGCTTTCACATTTCTTTCAGTCCAGCAGGCAAACTGCACGGAGAGTTGCTCTGCTGCTGTCTAAGGGTGCAGCGGAGGCCAAAAAGAGCCTAGCAAGAGCACTCTGATGCCTTGGATCATACAAATCGTATTGCCACCCCGTACTTATTTCAAATTACTTGCACAACAGCATCAACACAGGATCCGTACACTGAGTTCTTCCAAATTCATGTGTTTTTCCACTATATATCCAGATTTCTGCAATTAGTTTAGCCTAACCGGGCAGAAGCTTTTAGAGTAAGACAAGCTCACGGACCAAGTTTTGTGTATGTTACCGTGACAAAGTAGCTTACGTCCTGCGGCCTCACCTTTCTGCATCAGCTACCTGGAGCTGTCAAGTTACAGCTGTGCTCTCCTGCGGGTTCATGAACCAGCGCGTCTCTTGTTGAATGACACCGCAATTAGCAAGAAAGGGCAACGAGCCTGCAGCCAAGATGGCAGTCAAAGAAAAGAGGTCCTCTCCCCCAGGAGATCCCTTTGACCCTCTGGACTATTTTGAGAGCTTTTTTCCAGCCAGGTGGCTGCTAGTGGAAGAATAGAGTTCTTCACTGTTTATGCTCTTCTGTAGGAGAGCTGTTTGACTACCCGGCTTATTTTTCCTGTTCTCTATAAATGTATGCACAGTGAACATTAGTTTGAATGACAATTTTCAGGCTGCTGAGTAAAAAAGCAGCAACTCTTAATAAAAAGAGGCTTTAAAAGGACTGGGCACATGCGGCAGGTCACACGATTACTTTGCTATTACATTTCAGCTCTACATCACTAACAGCATTTTTACTCCCTCCACATGACAGACGGTATAGTGTTAATTTTTAACTCTGTGAATCAGAGAAAGACTAGTTTATTTGCTCTCTCACCAGTTAAGCACAATTGAATATAAAGCTAAGTTCTAACACCTGCACTGTTACATGAGGATGTGTCTTGAATAAATCAATGAACCAAACTGAACGGAACCAAAGTGGTTGAGTAAAGGATTTAGAACAGACTCCTCCACACACAACCCTCAATGTGTTAAAATACCGTACTTCTGTCCTACCCACCACAAAATCAACACCACAACTTTTACAATTAGCTCTTACCGTAGCACAGCTTAAATACGAACATTCATGGCACTGAAAACGGTGTAAGCTTTTTGCTTGCTGCAAGCGGAAATGTTTTTGGAACTTGCTACTTCAACATTTCTACCAGTAAAAGCCACCACTGAGTCTAAACTTCAGGAGCCGTCAGGTGGAAAGAGAAAGATCCCAATCGCTGCATCGAAGACCTCGAGATATTTAAGTATCTCCCTGTACTGATTCAACCAACAAAGGAACATCTTCCTCTTTCACTGAGCTCAGACATGCAGTGATGGCTTTCATCTTCCACAGGACAGGAAAACACCTTTCCAGCTGTGAACTGGCCATTTCTCTCAGTATCTTTTCCTGCATATTTATCCCTATTAAACTTTTAAGCCTGGTTTCAAATTTATTTTTGTAACTTATCAAAATCATGTCACCACTACTGTCCTTAGCAGTGACGCCACCAGCTATTTAGGAGACTATGGTGGTGTAGAACTTCACCAGGATAATAGCTCATGTAAGATTAGTACTAAGATATTTTAGGAGAGAAAAAGATAACTCAGTAGTTTTTCTCCTCACCTTTACTAGGAATCCTGTAGAAACCTCATATCTTAGGGCACCTAAGTGACAAATATTTCACCTATAACATTTCTTTAGCCTTTTGATTACTACAAATAACTTCTAGACTTGCACCATGTTAAGCATATTCTCCACATATAATAACATGCTTGCAAATGTAACTACACAAAGATAGCACTGCTCTTGTGATGCTCAGCATCACCACTTTAAATAAGTTTTTACGGAATTTATTGCAAAAAAGAAATTCTGGTATATTCCGTAATGAATTAATAACATCTAGAAATTAATAGCCTCTCTGAATTAAAACAAATAGTACTTCCCACAGAGCAGTAATCTTTGCTAAGGAGGCAGATGTGACCTTACATACAACAGCTCTTCTCATGTGTTTGTTTCTTTATCCTAGAAAGGAATTCATTCTGTAACACTGCAAGTTGTTTTGTTTTTTATTATCAGAAGTACAGTTAATCACACTGTATTCACAAATTTTTATTTCATAGTAGCAAGTTAATTAATCATGGTATAGCTCTTCTGATGTGAGGGAAATAGAACTGGAACAGTTCTAGCCTCTTTTGAGAATCAATATGTATGAGAAAATTTTATTTAGAAAAATATCAGGAAATCATACCTCCCCTCAAATTCTGGCATGAAACATTAATATCAGTGAAGTCAAGGCAAAACTCCCACTATCTTCAGTGAGATTTCTGCCTCGGGCTGAAGCTGTTGAAAAAACACTGTAAAAGCCCTTTCCAGGACAAAACTGTAAAGGATATGGACTCAAAAACTAGTGTCCCAAGCTTAATTCGGATAGCTGCCTGACAGCTCCCACCCCTTATAAAACATAGAAAGGCAAGTACAGCAAAGTCACCTGAAGAAAAGATAGCATCAAGAGTCTTCACTGTAGTTAAAATACATGTGAACCATTTCACAGAATCCATTTTTCTAATATTTCTCCAACAAAGTTCTCCATAACAGTGTACTCTACGGTCCAGCGAGACACTAACCCTCTTTTATCAAATGAGCTAATTTGTGTTCTGCAAAATAATTGTACTTTGCAAACAGACAAGACACGTTGCAGCTTCTCAAGCATTTTTAATCCTCTTGATGAGAATGAGAAAAAAAAATCAATAGAAGACTTTGAAGTAATATAGCTTTCTTGGACAGTAGAGAGGAGGTCAAGAACTTGGGCTCTGGAAATACTGCACAAATTCCACGACAAAGTGATAAACAAATCCTGCCTCAAAAGTCATACACTTCAACCTTGGAATCTGTACAGGCTAGAGCCAACAGTGATGACAATGATGGTAGGTGAGCAAGATAACCTCTCAACTGCTGGCTTAGTGAGTGAATTTAGAGTAGACAGCACTCACTTCTCCAGTGGAAAGTCTTCCTCACTTCCACCTCCGTGATCCAGCAAAGTTATGGGCTTGCAGCAATCATTAACAAAGATACAGGCACTTGGTAAAGGATCTGGTTCTAAACCCATTAAAGCCAATAAAAAGACTTTGGTGATAACTGGCTTAGACCCTTAGTAGGGAACAGAAGTACTATACAAACCTAGAACAAGTTTGAAATCCGTATTTGTCAGTTAACATTGGAAAAAGACACAATGATTAAAATCCCTAGCTATCTGACAGGAAGCTAAACCTCTCAGATCATCACCTTGTGCAGGCATTACCCAGACAAAAGTTGCACTAAATTTTGACTGAGCCAAGAGTG
>NW_009189667.1:50842-61040 GCF_000690835.1 Fulmarus glacialis
ACTGCAGTGGTGTATTAACAAATGGCCCCGATAACTGACTGCGATGAGATTAAAATCTAGTTTGTTAGCTAGCCTCTGTAGTGAGGCAGTTGACAGAGCTTTGGAATTTCAGGTACCTTGAATTTTCTTCACTATTCTCCCTCCAGTAACTTCAACTGACCTGATTGTTTTTACGATACCTGAAGAGACCGACTAGTTTACTGAAACCTTCCTGTTGAAATATTTTTATAATTGATCATAATTGCTCTTTGCGCAGGCATTTCAAAATTCCAGAGACAAGTCTAAATTGCATCCAAGTACAGGAAATCAATGATGATATCTAAGCATTGCCCTATTATCTTTTTTTTTTTCCCCACAATGTATTTAATGACCTAAGGAAGTTACAAAAGCAACTTTAAATTACATTTAAATATATAAACTAATTACATATATTTAACTAACACTGAGAAAATAAAATCCCAAGCAACATGAAGACAAGAAACATTGAGATGACTGATTCTAGAGTAATTTAAGACTTTTTACTGAGTGTCTGGATGTAGCAGTCGAGTGAACACTTCCCTACTGAAGTATTACTTGTAGTCAAAGACCACTGGAAACTTATCTCACTATTCTCATTTTAGAACAGCAAATGAGTGATTAGTCCAGCATTAACTTATGCAGTTTTTATTAAGTTCTATATTCTGGGAGAACAATTTTATTACTTATTCCACTTTTTTTGCCACTTACTTATTTCAGCAAGTGGCAAAATTCCTAGAAACTTCAGTGGCATCAGGATTTTTAATACTAAGAGCACAGATTTGTTAGACACAAAGACAAAATGGTTAAGAATTGTGGCTTGTAAGATAATATTAAAAAAGGATATGCAGATAGCTATGTACAGGTATGTTTAAACTCATTCAAGGTGAAGGAAACTCACAGCTTAAAATTCACGTGGCACATAAAGGTATCTGTTTGAATGTTTCAATTAATATTCTAAGTCACATGTGGTGAACACATCTTCACAGAGACTAAAATAAATAACAGCTACTTTATTATCTAAGCATACTTTTAAGTGTGGCATTTCCTGACAATGCTTAGAGAGAATCATCAAGTAAAAGAATGCAAAGGTCGCAAGAACTTGTGAAACCCTGATGACTGCTAGTTTCCACTTAGTTTTCTCATGATAGGGCTGTCAGGTTCAGCATTAGTGAAAATACTTCCTACAACCACATGAGTACCCCAGATGTTATGACGAATAACTTTGCAGCAGCCAAGATCATCAATGGAAAATCCCAAGTGGCGGTAGCGTTCATCTGTTTCAAACAGAGTGTTGTTTGTGTAAGGTCCAAAGAACTAGGTGGAAAAAAAAAGAGAATTTTTCATGTGAAAATTTCCAAGAACATTTAAAATGTCAGAACTACCTCTTTTTAAAACAAAACCTAAGCCCAGAAGTACCAGTTACATCTGTTGAAGGAAGTTTTATGTACAGTTTTATTCAGGAAATCTACACAGGAAACTAAGCAGAGCACCTCTGGTTACACTGGTACCCCATATTTAAAGATTTCCCTTTGTCACTGACTGTGTGAAGGCGTATCCATGTGTTTGAATGTCTAATCAATCATACACATAAAAAAAACTCAAGTGCTTTGGAAAGGTTCTTCTACTTCTACAGACATTAAGGATAGAACCCTTCTGTGAAATAGCAAAAATAAGACATGTACCATTTCAATGAGCCCCCTATAAAGAAAGATGCTTGGAGGAGCAAAAATGTGTGTAAATCAGAAACAGGTATTTCAGTTGCTTTATCTCAGGAGGAAGCTTCTGACCAAAAACCTACTCCTGATGAACAGGTTATCGCTAAGGATGTTATTACTGAATTGGAGCCCAAAGACAGAACCCTACTTTCATCAATCCATAACTATTCCTTAAACGCATGGAATTTCTGGGAAGCTTTTAAGCACTACACACACCTTCAACTGCCTGTTCACCTTATCCCGTTAAACCTATTTGCCTCTGCTGACACAATAAATCACTGCCTTTCACAGTGTTTTTAAATAAAACCCCTCGGTTTAGCACTGAGCTTTGCCATGATTATTTTCAACTATAATACGGTTTTAACAGTTCTCAGACAAAAATACATATACGCTCATCTTTGATAGAAGCTTTTTCAATTCTCTCTCGTAAGTTTTAAGATTCTAAGTTTCACAGATGTTTTGGTAAGAAACTGTCAGCTCCTACAGAGAACTGCTGTAATCTGATAATGAATGCCAACGCCGTTTAATAGGAACAAGCTATTCATATTTTCTACGTTACAAAGATATTATTAACCAGTGCAAAGAGACTTTTTAAAACCCTCCATCCACACAAATAGGTGTCAGGACTACCAAGTTACCTTGGGAGGGCATAACCAGCCTACTGTGAAGTGACCAAGAGCTTTTGGGCACGAAACTTCTACAGTTACCTAAAATTCAACTTCATTGCTGAACAACGTTCTCCAAACTGTCAGCAATGACAGCTGACACAGTATGGGAACTAGCTCGGGGTTACTCTCCTATCTTAATTTATGAAAGGAATTATCCTATGGTAAGAGCTTTTGGGCAATATGAAAAAGCTAGATTTAACCCATGAAGAATACAAATACCACTGCTAGTTAGGACACAGCAGTGTCCATTGCATATTCCACACAGCACATAACTTACTGCCAGTCCTGAGGATGGATCAATGAAGTCAGCCCAATAGCCTTCAGAACAAATTGCATAGCAAATTTCCTTGGCACCATTAATGAACTTAAAGAAAATAAAGGGAAAGAAGGATATCAAATGATATTTTTGTTACGTATATATACACACATAAAATATTCTGAAAATGAACAAGCACAGATTTCTTTTGGCCTCTACTAATACAATGAGAAATTCAGCATACTTTCAATAAAAATATTAATAATATTAAGAGGATTAGAATTAATGGCATACATTAGACTACTCCAATCATATGAGATTTAAGAGTGTTCCTTGTGCCAGTCAGTAATGGATTAACAGCTTGTACAAGGAGTAATGTAATTGCTTTGATTATTCATGCAGATTGCAATCATACCTGTTATCCTCTTTAAGAAGTCAACCATTACTTCAGGTATTTCTGTGTTATTTCCACGAGTTTACAGATCTCACCTAACCTCCACAAATTTGACACTAAATGTGGCATTAAATATATTTTTATAAATATATGAACAACATAGTTTTGCTGTAAGGTCTTATCTCAGCCAACAGGACAGTATTACATAGATCTTCCTGCACTACAAATGTTTAACTGCAAATGATTTTAAAGAATGTTTCAGTTTTGCATTACGATAGCAAACAGTTCCATAAGCACTTGACTTTTACACCAATCTACACCAATTCTCTTGTTGTAATGAATTGGTGGTCAGGATGAATGATGATTTCAAACTCTCCCACTATTTGACAATCAAAGTTGTAGGCCATGTTTCAACTACACTGGAGGACACCAGCTGATGTTCCTCAAAATAGTATTTTCAATTAAGCAACATGCCAAAAAGTTCCCTGTTCTATAACACATCACCAAAACCCTCCCTTCTCTGAAGAGACAGCTTAAAGAATCTACTTTTTTTTTGGTAACAAACTTTTCACATCAGCTAACTTGAGAAAATAAGCTGCTCCCCCCCCGCCCGCTTCCCTCCCCGAATCTTTGGTGTTGAGTTGCAGTTATCCGTCTGTGAGATACAGAAGAAAATTGAACCAGGTAGATTTAAAGCTGTGCTCCTGTATTCTGACATCACAACACAGGGGACAAAATAATTACACAACCTACAGATTACACAGCACACTTTTTCCACAGATAAATTGGCAACAACAGGAGATCTCCATTATGTGCTTTTAATCACCTAGACCAGTAATTTTCAACCCATGTTATGAGGGCCAGCAGGGACCCATAGAAAACTTCTGAAGAAACCTGCAAAGGTGAGTGAGAAAAAAAACCCACAAAAGTCACCATATGTGATGGTTCTAAAACCATCCATGCACTCTGAGAAAAACATGTCCAAGAGCAAAAATCTGAACAGCTGAATACACTGAGCTAGAGTAAAGCACAAATAGAATTCACATAGCTTCCTTGAAATGTGAAAGAAATTCCCTAATCTCATAAAAGAGAATATTTCTAACTTCAGAATCAATATGATTATTTACTTTCAGTTATAAAAATTGGATTGTTCTCTATAATTAGTGCCCTTAGCAGCTCAAGGTTTCAAATTTGTAGAAATATTATAGTTACTGAGCTTCAGGCCCTTAATGGTCCAAAATAAGGGAAGTTTATCCTTTACAGTAATTTGTTCTGTATTTCGAGGTTTGATGGCTCTGATGATTAACTACATTCCAACTGTAAATTAAGTCACAAATATAAGTAAGGCCATCTGAAGACAGCATTTTAGGCACTACATTTCTGATACCATCCATCTTTTGATCCAGTATTGTAACAGCCCCTCAGCAATCACTTAGAGTGAGGTTAATAAACACTTCAGATTCACTACTGTAAACATTTAGATTTGGCTTTTCATAACCCTCACTACTTTAGCACAAGCCTCTCACATTAAATTAGTATTTTTAGGGTTACTTCTAACCATCTATGAAGCAAACAGACAGACCATTTTCTTGTGAATTTGCTGTTAGTAACCTTTAGGCTGGGAGGTTACATCCAACATCCTAACACCCCTACAATGACTGTATTAGACTTGACAGGGAGGTGCACAAGGAAGAAAGAAGCCAATTAACATATAATTAGACCAGATTACAACGCCAAAGACCAACAGACCATAAATAATTCAAAGAGAAGAACACACTAAAATGAAGGGAATTTTAATTTGTGTGTAATCTTTATGTCGATCCTTCAGACTGCTTCTTCCTTTTTTGTGGTAACCCTTACACTGCTTTATAGAGGCCACATTTGCAATTTACAGGATTGAAAAGGACATTACCAGGCTATTTTCAAACATAAACATGACTCTCACTATACAGATGAAAATCCCACAGGATGATTTTTACTAGTTTTTGAAAAGTTATAACAAACACTATATAGAAACATCGTATTTTGAGGTGCTAAGAAAAGAATGCCAGCGGTGGTGAACACTGACACCTGCTGGAGTACACACAAAAAAAATCTGAAGAATGTGAAATAAAGTGATTTTCAGAGAGACCTCTAGTGGCAACAGAACAAGAAGACAAAGTCCATGAGGATGGTTAAGATGTAATAAATATAACTGATACCAGGCTAAAAGCATTAACCATGCCCATTATCAGAATGGAAAAAAACCACAGAGCAACCACTTTTTACAAGTAAGGACGCACTCATCGACAGACTCTGTACTGGAATCTCAATTACAGAAAACCAGAGAGAGCAGTGAAATCCTACAAAATGCATTGTACTAAAGCTGAAATAAGGTGAGAAAATAGTTGCTGCCCTTTAACTGCAACGGGACAACAATCAAGTATCTTTATTAATTTACTGTAGCATTTTACAACATTTTAGCATACTTTTGACTCACCCCATTAAATAAAGAATTTAATAGTTATATAAGACATTTCATGTAAAGTAGTCAAAAAGCTACAAAGCTGGAAAAAAGTTATCTCCATTTTATCAGCAAGAGAACATAGGATTAGCTCAAAAATGCTCTAAAAAGTAATACACAGTATATTACTACCAGAGCTAGAAATGGGCCAAAATACAGAAGATTCATCTACAAACAAAAATAAGCTGATGCTACTGTCAGCTACTTACATTTTCTAACAGCATTTCTCTCTCATCCTCCACTTCTTGACTCCATACAGTCATATCATTTTTAGTCTTCTGGGTGACAGTTAATACCGTCAAACGGTTGGCATTCACTTCTGGAAACATTGACTCAAAGTCTAAAAAAAGTGAAACCAGCATGTTACGGCTTGCTCTTACATTTTATTTATGATTTTTCAGTTTTAGACAAATTATTGACCCTACTTTAGAGCCTTCCTTTCATTTAAATCCAAGCCATATGTGTTTTTCGCATCAGATCCAGCAAACAGCATGCTGGTTTGAAATGCTGATGTTGCTTTTGTGGAAACTAATGCACCTTGGTAAGGTCCTGTTAAAAGCAACTTAGGCAATAGAGTTTGCCATTTCAAGACCTCCTATCTAACTGCAAGATGATAAAAGCCCCACTACTCTGCACATTTCAGAATGCGCAAACAAGCGCCTTTCTTTGCAAAGATATAACACCAAGTATAGTAATATTTTAATATTTTGAACACCACCACAGTTCTCCACACAGATAAGGTGTGAAGATCCTTATTTTCTGGATAAGCCACATTACATGATGCACACTGATTTTTTGCATTAAATCTTTCAGTAGAAATGCCTCAGATCTACTTCCTAGGACATGACAGCAGACTCAGTATCATTAGTGTACCATAGGCATGAGTTGTGACAGTTCTCCTGGGACAGAAAAGGCCCAAACCCATCAAGATTCTCTCCCTACATCATCTATTGGACTACAAACAGGAATGCACATGAAGCACTGAAGTCACGATGAGGCTTCACAGAGCCTTATTTTTAGTGTGGGAGGAAAAGAGCACTTTCCAGAATTAAAAGCCCAAAGGTTCATTCTTTCTCACTCACTCTTCAGCACCTAGACCAAGATTTCAGCCAGATTTCAGTCTCTTCTCTCAGTATATCACTTTTAAAATTAGAAAGTTTTGTTCCAATTTAATTTCAATTATTTCCTCTTTCAGCAAATTAAAGAAAGAAAGATACAAACCCAATGCTTTCAAGTACTTTCATAATTTCAATTTGCTATTTTACTACGAAGCAGTGCCAAAAGATTTTGTCACAAACTGGTTTTTGGATAGTGAAATCTACCTGACACTAAAGAAGCAGCCAAAAGTTACTCCCTGCCCCAGCTGATCTTGAATTTAAATGGCACTGAATTTCATGAGAGATAAAAAGTATCTCTCAGCGAAGTTTCAGTTTTCACTTTATAGCATGTATTTTTCTTTTGTAAAATATTAACTCTGGATTACCCTTTTCTACTACACGTTCTGTGGCATCAGTTACATCACAGTGTTTACTTACATATTTTTACATTTTAAACAGTTAAAATTTCTTAGCTATCAAAAAAAGTGAAAATATACCTTTTCGTAACAGTTCAGGACAAGCTTGTACTGCACATTCTACCTTTGCATTTTCAAAGTAAGTTTCAGCGTTATTTATTTGCTGTTTCTGTGGAACATCAGCACCCTGAGAAAAATGAAAATTGTAACTTTCCCATTCATTAATATATAACAGGAATAACTTTGTACACCAGACTACGTTTTCGTAACTACATGTCCACTGATACACCTAAGCAGTTTCACAGAAAGATCATTTGCAATGAGACTTAAAATTTGTTTTTCAAATATTAAAAGTGGAACAGACATAGGTATAATCTACTGCTTAAACCTATACAGAAATTTTAAGCTTTATGTATTATTGTAACCGTATTATCTCAAAGCCTTAACAAATACTGAAATTTTTGAAAAATATCCTTCTGAAACAATGGCCTCAAGTATTCAATACAACAGTAGTTGACAGATTTCAGACATACACACATTACCTGAGCCAGAATAAAGTTACACAACAGTTCTAGAGCTCTGAACTACCAGCATTTTTAGCTTTAGCTGTTGTAGCTTGAAAAGCAGAACAGTTTTCCAATAATAGCATTTTTATTCTTTACAGTTTTATTTCTACAGTTTAAAAAAAAAAAACAAAACCAAATCACCAGATTCCTGTGGGTATGTTACAAATGGAGCACCTGTACGTTAGATATATAGCATTTAAGCTTAAAATGCCGTTAAGAAGGTAGTAACAACAGCTGCCTCCTTTGGGATAGCAACTGTTATGTAATAGGCATAGAATGCCTTAACACGGTTTTTCTAGCTCTAACGATGCCATAATTTACACAGAATTTCAGTAAGTTTCTCTAAGACTGAAATGACAATATTGAGTAGTACATTAAGTCCTACCTAACACCTGCTTGTATCTGAAAGTTCTCCCTAGAGAAAACTGCTACATTGAAAACACAGTGTGGCTAGCATTTTTGTTCTAGAAATCAACATTCAAGAAGAACAAAAAAAAAAAAAACCCCAGCAAAAAAATAAACACAACAATAGACAAACAACAGACATTAACTGCAGTTTCAATACGTATGTTTCCACATACATCTTGTATTATGATTGCAAAGTCATTGGGACAGATCAGTTGGTACTTTAAGCCTGACAAACCACACAGTTATGCTGGTAAACTTCTTCCTAACTATAGGATGCTTCTCTTACTAGAACGGTAGTTCATTGTGATTTCTTGTCTACTACTCCCATTCTAGCTGGCTAACACCACTTACATAGCACATAGGCTTAGTAGGCATGCTACCATCAAGAGACTACGGCCATTTTCCAAAGATCAGTATCACTTTCTGGTATTGAGAGGCTGGTAGGGCCATTTACTCAGCTCAGATGAAACAAATACATCAATCTCAGGTACACATAGGTCAGAGAAGTTTGCCATTTCTCTGACTGGTTCAAGGACCAGTGCATGAGCTTCAGCAGCACTGAGCTTTTCTCCTGCTTGCTGCAGGAACCTATGGGACGTTCCTGTATTCAGCTGATCCCATCAATCAAATTCGGGTCCCCTCCTAGGAGGAGAAGTTTAGCATTTCTATTAGCTAAATGCTGTTCATGGATTCCTAAACGCCACTGGTATGAAGCAGATCTAACTCCTGTTGACTTTCTGAATACCCACTGCAAAACCTGCCTCTGTTCTTTCCAGTTTCTCCCTTCCATTTCAGGCAGCAACAGCTGCACCAGGCATTTTATTATACATGTAATCTTGCCAGAAAGCAGACATGCATTCAGTGCACCTGGTTTGCACTAAATGAACTAGACTAGAATTTTCTGCTGGGCTTTTAACGGAAAGCATGATCCACACAAGCTGAAAACAGAATCTGGAGAGCTCACCAGAAGCTTATGTTTTCTGAACACTTTGGAACGCAACGCTACATTTACAAAAAACACTATACAGCGTTTTTACAACGGAGATTTGCCAGTTGACTTCCAAAGTCTGAGCATGTCGCAAACTCAGAGAGTCTGGAAAGTTGAGTCAGCAGCTAGTAGCAATAAACATTCATTGAAACCTTGCGATCACGCTAGCAATTATCCAGCTGCTTGTTGTTAATAAATGCATCTGACTCACTGCAAGCTCTGCCATCGCTAAAATGCAATCTCATAGCGAGACTTGAGATACGTTGATCTGCTTCTCCTGTGTGAATTCAATGGTTGTCAGAACAAAGCAGGCAGATCTAAACACTGTCCAAACTACCTAAGTCCAGATCCATTAAATGAAATACTGAAGAAACTACCAATTCCATTTGATAAAAGGTGGTGAGACTTGGTAAACAGCAAGTTTTGAAACAAGTTTTTGAAACTTTTGAAAGTTTTCTTTTCCCATATCCATTAAGTCACTACTAAACTGCTACTTCAATAAGCACTGCTTAGTCAAAAAAACCACACCCTGAAATATTTCTTTCTCCTAAAAGAAAAAGCTTCACTAGATTCCATGTAATCTCTCCCTCACCCCAGTTGAAGTTCATCTTTCAAAACCATCTCGAAAATCAACGATACCTTTTTTCAGCAGTTTTCTTTTCCCATATCCATTAAGTCACTACTAAACTGCTACTTCAATAAGCACTGCTTAGTCAAAAAAACCACACCCTGAAATATTTCTTTCTCCTAAAAGAAAAAGCTTCACTAGATTCCATGTAATCTCTCCCTCACCCCAGTTGAAGTTCATCTTTCAAAACCATCTCGAAAATCAACGATACCTTTTTTCAGCAAGACAAGAAATACCAGTTTCAGACAGAAGAAGCCTGTTCTTACCTGAAATTCATTTATGTATTGTGCCATTACAAATTCATGCCTTTCACTTGCTGAAGGCTCTGCTAACATATCAGGCAGACTTTTTGAAACTTGGCTTTTCTTCTGAGCAGCAGTGCCATTTAGGTGACAGTCAAAACCAATATTACCAGGCAACTGGAACCTCTGGTCCTGAGGACCAAATGGACCCATTACTTCATCTGGCCATACAGTTCTTGAACCTGCAAAAGTCAAGGCCTTGCTTTAGTCATCACACCTAAAAAGAAAGGGGGGGGGGG
>NW_009189667.1:61071-64150 GCF_000690835.1 Fulmarus glacialis
GGGGGAACAGAAGAAAAAACCCCCTTTCCATACAAATATCTGTATTTCATCACAATCATATAGAACCACAGTAACCACAATGCACAAGTAAAAGTAAGGGCCCTGACATAAAAAACACACTTCAGAATCCCCAAATTTATATGGGGTGCAAAGTTCTGATAGCACACAAATTCAAAGAAAATGAATTTGTTTTTTCTTACATAAATCAGGAGGTGTGGCAGCAACATGAGGCTCATCTGAGCCAGAGGAACCTGCTGTAGAAAAAGCCTTGGGATTTACAACTCTTTTGACTAAGGAATAAAACCCTGGTAGGTAGGTGACCAATCTTGCTCTGTTACAGAGCACCTGAGAAGACAAAAACAAAGTAAGTATTACATACTGCTAGCAAAAATACTAGTTTAAGTACAGCTTTGTGGATCACAAGAGAAATCCTCACTCAATAATTAAATTACAATCTTAATTATGATCAACTGTCTTTTCTGTAAAATCAAGTTTTAAAAGGATTTTATTATTACTTTTATATATTACTAGTAATAGTATTCTAAGTAAAGAAAAAGCCTCGAAAACACTTCTTGAAAGGCCTTCTCAGGTGAGGAAAAAACCCTGAAAAGTTTAAATAGCACCACTGAAACCCCACAACCTAAACTAAATTATGGATGAGGATTGTTTCCATGATTATTTCCATGCATGTCATTGTTTCCATGATTGCCACAAATCAATCACAGGGTTGATTATCAGAAATACCTAGAAATATTGTTAATTAAGTAAACGCTGATATCCAAGACGTTTGCCCTGAAGGGTAGCACAAATGTTAGCCAGCCTATATTCCTACTTCTTAAAAGACTGGAGGGAAACACAAGATAGTATCCCTCCAGCTACATCTTACAGCTTTCATCTAGAAGCACGCTTACATGTATGCTTACACACATTTCTTTGCCAGCAAAGTACACATACCAACAGCTCTGAACTACAGAGGGAGATATGCGTATCAAAGCAGGTAGGTATGGTAATTTCAGCTTCTTTCTTTTGCTTTCAAAATCCATAAACATTTAACACATGCAAAACTTAAGTTAGTGCAGCCAGTGTTATTCAGATTTGCAAACTCCTTGCATTCACATATTTACAAACACGTGTTACTGCAAACAGATCAGTATCATGGGCAAAATGCCAATAAACCATGAAGCCTTTATGAATTCCGTGGTCTTGGAATATGCCAAAAAACCTGCTTCCCACCACAAGAGTTGTACTGTCAATATAACTTTCAATTGCTGAAGATGATTCTATCAGAAGCTGATTCAGCCACACAGCAAACAAAAAATGATGCAATGCTATCTCCCTGAGCATGCAAATGGCCTCAACAGAGCTCCAAAGAGCTAGTAGCTCCTCACCATGAGAATTAACCCTGAGGCCCAATGACAGTATTCTAAGTAGCAATATGAGCAACTGTTACTATTTTTTGTTGTTTTTGTGTCTTGTTTTGGTTTTTTTAAAGAAGAAGTATCCAGGTGATGTGATTAAACTGAAAAGTCTGATCTATTTTTTACACTTCAAAAATAAATTGGCAACTTTCATGATGCATTACACACACATAACAGAAAAATAACCAATCATACACTCAAGACGTAGAGTTAGAAGTGTAATTTTAGAAAAATTAAAGACTACTTAACTCTAGCACAAACCTCCTAATACTCTTGACTACAGCTGTGCAAAAGCATGCATTACTGGAAAACATAAATCCCACCTGCCATAGCATGTGTGCTTTCATAAAACTTTATTTTCTAGGTGAGGGTCTTTTGAGAAACTGACATAAAGGGATTTTCCTTAAGTGCTGTATTCTTGATTCTATAAAAGTTTATGCATGTGTACACTAAATATGTACGCAACAAGGTTACTTCAAAAAAAAAAAAAAAAGAGAAAATGGTACTATTTGTATGTTTAAGATAAAAACTCTATTCAAAGTATCGGGACCTAAGTCAGTAAGCATCAGTTTCTTACATACCACCTCTGCATAAACACACAATGTCTATTCAGTTCTACCAGCATCATGAAGACTCAAATGCATAAAGGCACATTTGATTTTCTGACTTAAATCAAGTATTCACGGTTAAGGCCTTAAGGTGTTTAGTTCTAAAACACCGCTAGGTTTAAAAGGTTCCTGTAACAACAACAAAGTCTGCTTATTCCACTGAAATGTTTTTTCCTCTGTTATGTAAAAGCACTATTGAAATTAATTTTTGCATAATGATTATATTACAGATAAAACAGATGCAAACAATTACAGCTGACAGGTAATTACAAGAAAAGAGCATTTTTTCTTATAATCAGGATCAGTTAACATGGAGATGTTAGCATTAATTACAGTTATGTTGACTGAGTTCACTTATACAAATATTTACATACCTAGCATTACACAAGTGAAAAAATACTGCTGAAATCAATAAATTATTCATGTCTCCGTGGCAAGACTGAATCAGTAAAGGGTATTTTATTCTTCAGTGTGAAAGCACCCTGGTGAACCTGAGCCTTTCACCTGAACTCATGACATTAAAAAAACCAAACCAAAACAGATCCTATTTAATCCTCAATTCGATTATTCCCACGATATCCACATAAACTGCCTTCCAAAACTTAGATGGAGGGATGACGATACCACTGCCTTCTAATAAAAACGTACCTTGGTATAACTCAGATTTTTATCAATGACTCCCCCATAAGCACGATGATTTAAAGACAGCTTTAAAGGGGAAATAAAATGCAAGCGTCCCGCATAGCGCGCAGAAGCGCTCTCCTTCGACGGCGCCGGTTTGCCTTCTCACCGGGACGAGGCGCAGGGGCGGGTTTACAGCCACCCCCGTACCGCAAGCCGGCGGAGAAGGCCCGGGAGGCGGGGGCCCGCGTTACTCACACTGGCCATTGCAGACGGTGGGCTCCCTCTCGCCGACAGGCCCGGCTGCCCCTGGAAGAGAAGCGAACGCACTGGCCTCCGAGGCACCGGACAGGTGCTGCCCCCGCACCTCGGAGCGTCCTCACCTCCCGCCCGCCCCTCGCCCCGCCTGGCGGGAGCGATCACCCCTCACGG
>NW_009189668.1:0-9866 GCF_000690835.1 Fulmarus glacialis
ATATACATATATACATATATACATATACATATATTTATATACATATATACATGTTTATTCATAAAAAGAAGGTGACACCCTGCCCTTGGCCAGAATCAGTAGTGCAGACAGGATGCTGCCCACATTATTCATGTAAGGTATGATTCTCCCAAATCACACTACCTGTAGTGGAGCCAAGGAGCGGCATGACTCTCAACTGCATTCAGAAGGCATTTGCAGGATTGGCTGGTGCTGCCCGAAAAGACACCAAGTGTCCCTGGCAGTCCACCGGAGCCATGGCATTGCTTATAATGCTGTGTTTGCTATCAGCGATTGGGTGAGTTGCTATATGCTCATCTTTCCTACTGCCTCAATAAAGCTTTGTTTTATAACATTTTGTCAGACTCCGTTACTGTTCAGCCCACAGAAGGCCACGTATTTTAACATTTTTGCACTGTTGCACTGTCACAGATGTTATGCATACAAGACAGTTAGAAAAGTAATTCTTATTTCAAAACCAAGTACTGTTTCCTTTCTGACATCTCGTTGTTTCTATGTATTCTCAGTTCCTAGTGCAGGGCCTGAGGCAGTTAAAAGCTCTGTAGTCATGTTCATTACATTCATACAAACTGTTAGAACATATGAAGGTGAGTGGTTCGCTCTGTGGTTTTGTTATACTGCTGGGCATATATCATCCTGCTCTAAGCTCTAAAAAAAGAAAGAACAAGACCACGTCCATATGGCAAAACAGTGCTCTGCTCTTTTTATGGACAAGTTCATTACTGGATACAATTTTCAGGTAGATGCAGGGAACATCTTTTCAGCAAGATGTTAAAAGCAACAACATGGCTGATATACTCTCAAAATGCTCATTTAAACAGGAAAGGTCACGAACACAGCGTTTGTCACTATAAACTTTTCACTGAATGACATTGACAGATATCAGGTTAATCCTAAGTGATTTGGTAAAAAACCCAACCTTTTCGCAACAGCTTTCTTGTGATAAAAATTAACATAGGTTCGATAGGTATGCAAATATATACTTTGAACTTGTGCAATCACAGAATAAGAAAACAGCTATCAAGTACTGGCAACAGGGGCTTTATTTATAAATACAGCAATGCGTAAGGGTTTATGTCAGCCTCTATAAATACTATTATTCTCCATGTTCCATAGTCATGATCCAGCATTTGGCATGTTACATATCTATATCTATATCTATATCTATATCTATATCTATATCTATATCTATCTATCTACTTGCCACTAAAAGACTTCATTGACGAAAATGCAGCTGAAGTAGAATTTGGTGTAATTCAGTCTAGACATCCAGCTGAATTGCGCAGATGCCTGGATTTTGCTAGTAAAGGAGAAGGGACAATGCTGCACAATGAAGCCCCTTTTATGGAGGAAAATGTTCTACCCAGAATACTTTATAGACTAGTGGTTAGGGTATTGTGCTGGAAGAAGGAATGTGGCTTCAATAACCCTCAGACTTAAGAGGGCAGAAAGTCAGATGAAAAAATCTGGCAAGCACTAGACTGAATGATGACCATATAACTGTCAATAAAATAACTCAGCTCAAAACAGCTTCCCAGTCAGAGACCTGATGTTATACAGGTGGATGCTCTTTGATATTAGGCATATAAAGCTCTGAGGTTTCAGGATGTACTCTGCCCTTCTGTGCTGCCCAGCAGTGAGCTTAAGTTTACCTCTTTACAGCATGCTGCCATACAGGACAATGGGAGAGGGGGATCTATGCGGGTCCCCTAGAGTTGAGAGATGTCCCTGGTGTACACAACAAACCGAGAAACGTTTCAAGGTTTTTCAGGTTAGATTTAGTCTTTTTAGAGCTATACTAATATACCTAAATATTCCCTTGAACACTGCAGTACTTTAGAAGTAATTTTAAATTAACTATGTGGCAAATAAATAGATCTTACATACTTAGGAAACCTCAAGACAGGCTTTTTCATTTATCAATAGGTATTTGATGTATAGTAGCTGCACCCTCTAATCTAATTAAAGGATTATCTGACATACTTATTGCCTTGGTACCTAGCTCAAGAATTCCTGACACAGCTCTCCAGAAGTAAGCAACGTCAATATTTTATAGAACTGTGGATTTCAGCTACTTCCCAGTGAATTAAAATATTCACAATATATAAAAGTGTCTCCTGTAGAGTCCCTTAGATTCCATAGAATCAGCTATTATGAATCATTTCCAAGGCTATCAGGAAACTGCTAAAAGTAACTGAATGGGGCAGTCATGCCTTCAGGAAACTGACTTCTTAAGAAATACGGTTCAGTGACCTAATGTGTTTGTTGGAGAACAGCTATAGCCTGAACCAGCCTTGTTTTTTCCTTCTTTTTTTTTAGTGGTGCCAGTTCATGACACAAAGATGTAGTTATAGCTCCTAGGTCATCCAGGACCTGATTGACTCTCTGAGTTCTTTCTGCCCCTTGTCACTGGCTGTTGTCAAGGTCAAGAAGCACCAGCTGGCACACAGTCACAAATTTTAAGGAGCAATCCCTTCTGAAATAGATCAGTCTTGAGGAATGCTAGCTGGACCATGTTGTAGCAGGGCCAGGGAACACACTTGTAAGTAAAGCAGATGATGAGAGATCCAGGTCCTGTCTTGCTTCCTAACCCTTTTCTGTATCACTCTGTACCTACGCCCTGAAGCATCCACTACGAGCCACAAAACTTGTTTACGGAGTCCTTGGCTGCCTGATATTCTGAAATCACTGAGGTCTTTGCTTCCCAGAGTCCTGTCTAGACTCTTCTCAGCCCAGGCTTCTTGGGCAGCAGGGAAGTGAAGAAACTGAGCTTAGCACAACAACATCCATAATATTTTGAGGAAGTGGTACGACAGATTTTTGAAAACTGTTTAGTGGACTGTTTAACTTAATTTGACCTCGTATCTCCTGTGAGTCAGAAGTCAGCCAGAATTTCTGGCAATGCTCTGCTGTCTTCTATTTTCCTTCTAGTTCCATGTACACAGGACACTTAAAGATAATAAAAGATTATTGCCATCTCCTTCTTTATGCTGCTTGCTCCAGTCAAGCTTTTTTTCAGAGTACACATTGTACTTTGGGAACGCAGGCCAGTAATGTAGAGCTGATAACCTCAGAATGTAGCCCTGAGGGCTTTACTGTGATTGTAATTTAATGAAGTATTAAGCCTTGGACCTCAAGAGGGTGGGTATTTTGAACACTTTAGAGAAATAAGACATGAATTCAAAATATAATACAAAATGATGTCCTGGAACATAAAAGGGAGTTTGCAGTTTGATAGAGACGTATTTTGCTCTGTCAAAATTCAGTGTGCAAAGCTGAGGCATATGCTAGGCAGGTCATCACCAAATGTGGTCATTATCTTTATCTATCAATAACTTTACATAAAGGGGACTGCAAATATCTTTTTCCTCAGTCTAAAACACTGATTTATGCTATTGACATAATCCAGGACTATGTCATTCTGCAGTGAAATGACTCCAGTTATGTTAGAGCAGATGCATTTTATCTCAATGCAAATCTACCTCAGGTTTTCCTTTGCTGTTGATGGCTTGCAATCACTTCCATATGGTATGAGATTAAAATGGGCTGCTCAGGGGAATGAAAATAAGAGATATGGCAATTATGCCCAATAATGAATGTTTAAAGAAGATAAATCAAGACATCCTGTGTAGTCATTTACTGTTGAACAAAGGAAGGCCAAATACGCTGTGCATAGTTTTTAGGTACAACATAGCCTATTGGAATGCCAAACTCATCCTATAGGGTACCCTAAAATTCATAGAAAGGTTTTCTCAGTATAGGATGCTCAAGAAAAAAGCAGTACACTACACACGGAACCACACAACTCAGCAGAAAATTCAAAGTAGAGGTGAGGCTTATTACCTGACTACTTTCTCAAAACCAGTTGTGAGACAAAAGTCAGTCACAAACAATATACAGCAAATCTCACATTTCTGTGCAATGACATCTCTTATGTTGGGTTGATGCAGCAAAAATTAAGATAGAAGTTATGTCTATTTCCTCTGCCATCAGTCTGATAATTTCTGATGTAGACAGCTGGGGTGATGACTTCTGACACAGCTCATCTGTTACTGCTCTAAGCATAGTCTGGAGGAAAACTTCTATCTTTGGGTTTACACCAGTAAATCCCATCTTGAAGTTTGTTATCTAAGTCTAGCCAACTCATTGCTCACGAAACCAAACAACAAATAAAAACAGAGAACAAAACTCACATTTGATTGATTAGTCCTCTGGTTTATTTTTTTAGGATATAAAATATTCAGATTCACATCCATTCTCTGTCACTTTGGAACTGAATTTCTCCTTGCAGAAGAAGAATCCTGACCACAAGGTGGGTCTGAGTCTGTCTGAATCCTTTTTGTGGAGAATATAGTGGTTTCCATAAATAAATGAGAGTCTTATTCTCTAGCATAACTTTTCAAGTCTTATGATATGGTTGTTGGTCCCCTTTGCCTCCACAGACCTGCTTCTTCTGCAGGCATAGCATAACACCATGCTTTCCCTTTGGGTTTCATATAGAGACATTGCACTCTCTGCAAACACAAGTGCAGCCTTCTAACACAGCTGTACCCAGGCAGGTCCTTTATATGGCACTAACCCACTGGACCTCTGCTGTGAGATCCAGCATCATCTGCCATTTCAACACTTAGATTAGCTGAGGAGTCTGCCAGAACTGGTTGCTTATGGCAATCACCTGGGAAGCAAAAAAAACAGTTTTCAGTCTTCAGTACAAAATCACCCTTGGGCTATGATACCACTGAAAAGTATTATCTTCCTACAAAGAAAAACACTTTTATATTTTCTCCCCCTTACAAATGGTAGTTGATTCTGCCTCCAAACCAACAGTCCTTCTAGAAGAGAAATGAAATGTAAAGGATTGTGACAAAATGTGAAGGTTGAAAATTAATGAAGAATTTAAGGAATTCTTCAGCTGTATATGGCAAATACAGTAGCTGAGAGAACATTAAAGAAAAAGCGTGTGTCCCGAATGCTCGGAGACATTTAAAGATTTAAGTGGACTATTAATCTAGGCCATCATCTGCCACAGCCTCAAATTACTATTAATTCCATTGAATTTTGCCTTTGAAATGATTACAGTTTAGGCAGCCCAGAGAGGAAAGAAAGCAAGGTTTTTATATGTAACATTAGATCCGTGAAAGGAGTGATGGTGTGGATGAGGTAAAATACTGATTTAAGTTTTACCGTTTGGAACAGAAGTGGCTTTCATTTACGAGAAATAGGCAAAGCACAGGTTTAATGTTGCATATAAACAATGTATCAATCATGATCAGTACCAAAAGCCAGTAAACCTTAGGGGAAAGTGAAGTGACATGCACTGAAGGTAATGTTTAATCTGCAGAGAAAGATGTTAATGTTTGATCTGTCATAACGTTATAAACTGTGGTTCATTTTTATTAAGAGATCCACAGTGAAATAGAGCACTCCAGTAAAATGTGATTTGTTGTTTCATTAGTGCTAGATACGGCCATCCTTTCTTAAGTACCCAATACACTGAGCAGGGGCAAAAGAGAATTGCTGGTGGTGGAAGGGAAAAGGGCAGTGGAAAGAAATGGAGAAAGTTCAAAATATCCATGTTAACTTTCATATAGAAACCTCTCAAGCCTCTGGATTTTCATCACGCATGACTAATACTGTGCTGGTTGCCACAGTGTAAGAACAAAGCTGGAAAGGAGAGGGCAAAGCAAATACCAAGCACACATCATTCTGAGCATAAGTTGTAAGTCACATCAGACTTTCTAAGACACTAATTTCTGTCCAAAGATCATTTTCTTACAAGATTAATTCCTTCTTTAAGTGTCCGTTCTTGGCTGTCAAAATCATAAAAAAAAAAAAGGAGAGAAACAAGATTACCTCCTGATCTTTCTATTCCAAGTCTTCTCTGTTCTAGGCTTGATAACTGTGATATTTTATTTGTGGTCATTGTTTTTCTTCATATGGGAAAGAAATGTGTTTGAAAACCTTGCATGAGATAAGGAGCAAATTGATGGTTTGCTGAGGTTTCTGATCCGAGAAGGAATATCTCTGAGGTTGCTTATCAACGGTATTATGCCAAGAAGGATAACCCAGGATTATTAGACAAGCAGAAATGAATCTCTATTGTGGATCACTGAATGTGAAAAGCACCTGACATTTCTAGCCTCCAGGAATTGCGGGTGGATCAATGGCTACTAATATAAAAACATGATGTGGATAACATTGTTACTGCTAGTCGTACATGTGATGTATGCGAAATCCATGTAGGATTTCAAATAAATGAATCAGGTTAACTGGAAGAGGATATAGGTAGCTGTTTTGTCCAAGAGGATAAATGAAACTAGCAGAAAAACCTATGAGATAGGCCTGTGGCTGAGTGAGCCTGCAGCATGGCTCTCAGAGCCAAGCTTTTCAGGGTATTTAGGCACCTAAAGATGCAAAGAGGTGCCTAATGGTTAAAACTTTTCCAGCTTCCTATCTGCATCTTTAGGTGTCTAAACACCTTTAAAAATGCATCTGTAGCTCCTAGGGATACAAGCCATGCCAACATTTCTAACTTCTTAATGAGCCACATTAGGAGCCAAGTGGAAGCGTTTGCATGCATGTTTGATTCATTTTAAATGTTGGGTTTGGATTTCCAGCCAAATAAAGGATTAGGTTTGGAATAGATACAACTAAGGTCTTAAAATGTGTTTTTCATGAGATTTTGTGTGTGGTAATATGCCTGAAGAAGATATTCCAAACAGTTAATGCCCTTACAGTCTGAAATTACCTTCCATTTCCCAAGAGATAACCCTATCAGTTTATCAGGTATTATGGCAACAGATTCCTCCAGCCTCTTTCAGGCATGTTTTCACTTTGTATAAATAATTAATTGTTCCCTGAAGCAGGACCTTGAACTAATCCCCAACTTCCTAGGTGTATTCCCAACAGTTGAATTTGTTTTTCCTTATATAAATAATGAATGCATCAACAATTACTGTATATTTTAGTATATATTTAGTATGTATTTTAGGCAAGTCTCTTAGTAGAGCATATACTTGTGGAGAATTTTTGTCGGTTTTGGCCAAAAGCCAAGGTTTTGCAAATTTTCTGGCCATACTTGAACTACAACTAGAAGATCTTCTGGTTTTTGCTTGGAACCAAAGCAATCAGGACCGATCTGAAAATTAAAAAATTAACCCATTTAAATTTGAAACGGTTTCAGGTTCAGGATTCTATTTTTAAACTATAAATATTGTAGGCGTATTTCTTACTTTTAGCAACAATGTTTCTTGCTAGCATAAAACTATCGTGTTTTTTTCTGTTTAATTCATAATTATTTCTTGTAAGTTTTGTTTTGTTGCACATCTTACTTCTGCCAAAGTTGTAAGATAAATTTTAAAATGGCCATAAACTATCGACTATTTTATACATTAGCAACCTTGACTCTGAGTCAGTTTTTCAGAGGCTTGTTACTGATGTCATTAGAGAAAAAATATGTTCTGTCCTTATTGAAAGGCAAATGGAAATGTTTTTGAATAATAGACATTAGTCCTACCAGGAAACAGGGAGTCTGTAGACTCTGTCTCTTGTTTGCTCCAAATGAGATAATCTACTAAAATTTATGTCTGAAGTCATTACAAGAAACCATGTCTGGTCCAAAGGCCATATCTTAGTCCAAAAGCACATAGTACAGATGAGATAAGTCACTGTAACTGAAATAATGTGATTGTAAGATCTGATTTTTCATGATCCATCAACACTAACATCACTCCCCTCATAATACTGGATAGCTTTTCAGTATTTGGAAGTTATTATGGTTTATAACACTGCTGATTAGTGAGAACAGCATGGTTTGGATGATCATTGGGTTTGTAAATGACTTACGGGCTTCAATACCTTGTTTGTATGCGGTTTGCTGCTGAGCAGAATCCACAGCAGCCCAATCAGACTAATTGTTATGACTGCACAGCTAAAAAATAGGCCCAGGATCAATCCTGGGCTTTGAGACAAAGTGTTACAAACTAGTTTGTACTTGCACACTCTTTAGGGATAGTCTCTACTAGGAAGGCTTGTTTTGGATGGGGAAAGAGAACAGTTCAAAACAGAGAAGGGAAATGACCTAACAGCCAAGAGATGCTGATGTTTCTCAGCTTTCCATCCTTCCCTGGAGTTAGGTTGCTAAGTCATGGAAACCTATGAGCTTTCTCATGGAAAACACCAAAGAGAGACACCTGCACTCAGTTATACCCAAAAGCCAGTGTACAAACCACTTAGGAGGCGGAAAAATATTTTCATATATCCAGTCTGTCTGATCTGAACCAGTGTCCCCCAGTGCCTAAACCACCAGCCTATGGGTTATGTCAGGGTAGATGAACTGCCTTTTGATGTGATCCCAACTGAATAGTCTTTGAGCTAAAGAATAAGTGTCAAGTCAAGAAACTGACACTGTCTATGGATATTCACAGGATCCAGGATAGGTGGATGGGGGCAGATGCAGTTCCCCCAGTGCATGGTTTAATTAATTTCATAAAGAAGCAAATGCCACTAGCCTGGTGGTTAGGATACCTCTTCTGATGTGTTGGTGTTGCAAGTGATGCTTCGTATCCTGAGGTGAGAGGACTTCTACTCACAAGAGTGCCTTCATTACTGCACATCTGCATATGATGGTGTCCTGGTTTCAGCTGGGATAGGGTTAAATTTCTTCCTAGTGCTGGGTTTTGGATTTAGTATGAGGAGAATGTTGATAACACACTGATGTTTTCAGTTGTTGCTAAGTACCCTCCTAGTCCAAGGACAGCTCCCATGCCTACTGACTGAGCTAGGTACACAAGATGGGAGCGAACATAATCAGGACAGCCAGCCCAGCTGGCTAATGGGGTATTCCATACCATGTGACGTCATGCTCAGTATATGAATGGTACGCGTGATCCAGGAAGTACCGATTGCCACTTGGTTATCGGTCAGCGCGGGTGGTGAGCAATTGCATTGTGCATCACTTATTTTGTATATTTTATCATTATCATTATTATTTTCCCTTTTCTGTTCTATTAAACTGTCTTTATCTCAACCCACGAGTTTTTCTCACTCTTACCCTTCCGATTCTCTCCCCGTCCCACTGGGGGTGGGGGAGTGAGTGAGCGGCTGCATGGGGTTTGGCTGCCTGCCAGGTTAAACCACGACAGATGGACACAGAGAGATGTACATCAGCTCATGCCAGAAAGTTTTGTTCCCATTGTGGGTGTACAGCTTGACCAAGGAGTCATGCTCTGAAAATCACACTGGTTTTCACAAACAAGATAAGCTTAGGCATCAGCTAAGAGGCTGATGGAGGCATCAAAACTTGGAAGTGTCTACCAGAAAGATAACACCTATGGTTACATATCAGCTGAATGGGAGCGTTGAAAACTTCAACGAAGCAAAAATGTTGGACTTCAATTTCTAACACTGCAGTTATATTCCTAAATGTATTTGTGATTTTATGTCAGTCAGACATGCCCAAAGTTAGACGCATCTTTAAAAAAAGATAAATTCCTCTCAGTACACTAGGATTCACTGCTTCCCTAGACTAAATAATCCTTATGGACAGATCCTTAGCAGGTGTAAATACCTCTTTTCTTAATAACTCATTTCCTCTCTCCTTTGTGCTTGGGAATCTTCTTTAGCTGACCGTTTCATCTCCTCCTGCTGGATAATCTTTTAATAGCCTCAGTCACTTTCTGGTTTTCCTTACCAAAACGTATGCAATAAATTAACTCATAAGATGTTCTTGACTGGGTAAGTACTCTCAACCGCATCAATTTAAAGGTACCTTTTCATTCTGTTGAGCATTTTGCTGACTTCTGTAGTAATCAAGATTTTGTTTTCCC
>NW_009189668.1:9876-45354 GCF_000690835.1 Fulmarus glacialis
CAGGAAACATTTTCTCTATTTACTTACTTCCAAGCAGTTTTGGGCACATGTGCAGCTAAGAAGTTTGCAAATCTTTAGTTGCTCAGACTGAGAGGTTAAGATACTTCCTGCTGGACCAAGATCAATAGAGGTTTTAGGCACTTGCCTATCACCTTTTAAGGAAATTATCTTAAATAGCCTTCTGGACAATGATCCTTTCAGAATGTAGTGGAATTCAGGCACATTTAGAGGTCACTCATTCCCCCATTAATTCTACCTTGCTGAGAAAAATGCTGAGGGAGGTACAATATAGCAAATACCTTTTACTCCATCAATAAATTCTCTTTCTCTTTTTGCTACCAGCACATATTGCTACAATTAAGCCACAGTTGGATGCAAAAGCACAATTATGCACTCTGCATTACTGTAGAAAAGAAATAATTACTTCAAAATAAATGCTATTCAAATACCCTGGCAACCTGAATGGTTTCAGATGCATACAGTTTAAGACGATTTCAGATGAACATTTTGCAGTTTGAACTCACCTTACTGAAGATGCTGTAATGCAAAGTTACATCTAGGGTTTTCCAAAGGTTAAGAATTGACTTTGACACACAGGCTTAAATAAAGTATATTTTTAAAAGTATCTATATAATTCTTTTTGGCGACCCTTTTATAAATGAGGTCTTCAGACATACAACTGACCTACAGCCCAGTTCTCACAGAAATTTGCAACTGGGCTGATTACAGTTTTAAGTCCTCAAGAAAAGTTCTTTAGATGGGAAGAAAGACTGCTATTGTCTTCACAAGACAAGACTCTGGAGCAGATCGTTTCATTTCTAAGGGCTTTGACTTAAGGTAAGATTTCTAAGGCATAAATGAGATGAAGTATTTGTTAAACTTTTCTCCCATTTCCTTGTCCTAGAACAAAAAGGTCTGTGTTACAAGTTCTAAAGTAAGTATTTTAGCTCAGAAATGCATTGACTGAGCAGGTAGGGTCCTTTTGTATCTATCAGACCTCTATGGCACCTGAATGTGAAGAACTGTATAACCTCTTCAATATGGAACAGTCTCATACCCCCCCAGCATAGTTAGAAAGACCTAATTATGTGCAGCACTTTTCTTGTATGTTGTTATTGTTGCTTTGGAGGCCAGCTGAGAGAAGGGTCAGTAAGCTTCCTCCTTGCTGAAATGCAGCGTTCCTCCAATGGTGCTCATCTGATTCGACCAGTGGAATATGAAACAACTAGCAGGTTGTTTTCGAATTTTCATGGGAAGTGAGTATAGGTGCCTAGACATCCAAAAAAAGGTAATAAAAAAATAAATCAACATGCTAAATTCTTGCTCTTTTCTTAAGTATTTAAAATAACTATAAGAAATCTAGAGTCTTTGTACTCATTATCACTGTCCTTTAGGCTGTCTGTTATGCTCATTATTACTGCCCTTGTTAAAAAAAACAAAAACAAAAAACCACACACCCCCCAAAAAACCAAACTCCTGAAAGACTTCCCTATGTTTACCACCGAAAACTTGTTATGGATAGTCTGTTTGTTTATGCATAAACCCAAATGACTGGAAAAGCCCCTAAGAGAATACAGGCTTCACAAAACTCTTATTGCTTTAATACAGTTGTGTCTCTAGGTTACCTGGTTTCAAAGTGACCCTGAGTTTTCAGAGGCACTGTTAGGAATATCTTGTCACTCTCCATTGCATGAGTGGTCATTTATGCTATTAGGGTAATAAGTAGAATAGATTTAACATGATACAAACACTAGATTTGAGTAAGCTTCTGGGAAACCTCTGCAAATTCTCAAAGTTAGTGGCTTAACCTCACAATTCTCCAATGGAAAATAAATTTTAATGGTTTTGCAGACTCAATCTACATTTCAAGACTTGAATTTCCCCTAACTCCACACCACCTGACTCCTGTTAACTGCTAAACTTAAACAAATAAAAACTTATTTTCCTACATGTTTCATGGAGCTATACTGACAGAGTTTCCTCTTCTGTGAATGAAGAATAGGGCATTTCTCATCAGGTAGTCAGAGCAAGGAAGCTGGAAATTATAACATAGAAGGACATTTAAAAGTGCCGATAAATATATGTGAACAAAAAAACAATGTGGGGACACAGAAAATGCATATGACACTTAGCAGACTAACAACAGGATTAGAGGGTATTGACAGATGTAATACCTGGTTAAGCCCGCAAGAGAGGAAACAAAAGTGTGGATTTGTCCTCTGAAAGTGTTGAAATTCTGCACAAACAGAAGCCTTTTGCACAGTTGCGCTAGGTTACAGAAACCAAAATTGTAGTTATGGTCTCAGAAGAACTGTTACCTGCTTCACAGCCAAAGCTCCTACAAGCCTATGCCAGCCCAAGGATGGCAACGTTTATCACGCTGGAAGCCGGTTCCAAGTATTTTGTGCAGCAGTATTTTGTTCGGGTCATTAGAGGACTGGTAGGAAGAAAAGATTTCTTAGGAGATAGCAGATTTTTAGGAGGCATTTGTAACATCCTAGACCGTAATTATTACTAGGAAAAACAGCCTGTGAAATTCCATGCTAGCAAAGCCATGACTTGTGGTAAAAACTAGCTCTGAGGCAATAGAGAGAAATTCTGATTTTGACATTCTGGTTTGGTAGTAATGACACAAGTCTCTGGTTTGTAGCTGCTCAGCTGCAACACAAAAGTGTTTTCCATCCAATCGGTGTACAGGACACGCTTTTGTGGGTTTCTAATCTTGTTCTTTTTTTGCCTTGTTCTGACTTTGCTAAACAACGCACATTGTATTAGCAGAGCAATGCATATTGATGTTTCCTAGTATTACAGTGAAAAGGGAATACTCATCTCCTTGCTCCCATTATATGTTAGCCTTATCTCCCTTCAATGGATTACTTGGAGTTTACACACATGCCCCAGAGTGATTTGTAATCACCATCTTTAGTTCCTCTGTCCTTGCAAAGTAAAATACTAAATAGTTCACTTGCATGTCTGCCATGTATTTAAATGACATTAAATATAATGATGAAGGGCCAGATTCTGCTACCCCTTGTCATATAAAAGAATCCTGGGGTGACTTGAAAGCATAGTATCATTTTGTATGTGTAAGAAAACAGAACACAGTCTGCAAACAACCAGAAAATCCCTGAAAACATACTGAGAGAGATTTTGCTTTCCTAAACAGTGATTGCAAGCCAGGAGGTTTCCCTCTGACCTCCTTCCTAGGGCTCTGAAAGTTGTGGCAGGTTTGGGTATTAAGTCTCTCATCTCCTTTGTATGCTTGGTTGAAGGGGGCAGGTACTGGGGCATTGGAAGACATTATAGCTAAATAAGCCAAATTCGGTTGTAAAGCACAAGCTCTGGAACCCTGTAAGGAGAGTCTTTGCCAGTGGGTAGGATGGGTCTCTGAGCCAGACTTTAGTTGTTTCATATGGGGAAGATGGCATTTACTTTTGTTACTTGCCTTTCATATACTTTGCTTTTCCCTAAGGGCAAAAGTTTGTAAGAAAAGTTGTAAGGCTGTCTTTCTATTTTGCTTGTCTTGCTGGGGCTGGTTATTGCTCCTCCCTCGTTCTGGTGGGCTTGTGGGGCCTCCATTGCAGTGCCTGACTACAGATCCTGTTAGATGATAATTAGCAGTTTTGAATTACATTCGTCTACCCCAATTCAGACCTCTTACTTGCTTGATCCTTCATCATAAGCCTTTTCTGGCAGGGAAAAGAGCCTCCAAGGTCTGGGGTTCATGCTACAAAGCATTAACTTGGAGACTGAAAGAGATGCTTTAATAAACTGCCATGGGCATGCTACATAGCAGAAATCAGGATGTGCTGCTGAAAGGTTTGCTTTAATGTCTAGACCATAGATGTTTGTGTTGGATAGTACTTGTTCAGATATCGATTGCGGGGAGAAAAGTCTCTCTTCTCCAAGTCAGCTTTTATGTGGGAAGCAGACAATGTGAGAGCATCCTGGATATTTGAAAACATGAAGTCCTGGTAAGATACTACACCTCCACTTCTATTAATGCTGTTCTTGAAAGCCAGAAAACAGAAAATGGCAATGAGAGTAACAAATACTTCAGTTAATGCAAGGGGAGAGCCAAGAAACAGTAACATTATCCATTTTATTCTAGAGAATTTTATGGTGAGATCTGAACACAACATGTGACAGATTTCAAAAGACATAAGTCATGAAATGCACACTAATGCCTCTACCAGAGAAATGCATATGAAAAAAATTTATGACTGTCTTTCAATATGCAGGTATAAACAACATTGCCAGTGGAAGGATCTGCTTGGTGGTTACCAGATTATGGTGTTCTTCGAACTTTCCTGCTCCAGAAAATGCAGTGAAGACTTTGACACTGAAGTTTAGTCATGATCCTTCGCTCTCATCCATATGTCATTCTTGTGCTGGACTAATTTCACACAATTTAAGGAAGATTTTGAAATAAACCATTTCTTTATTTTCATCTTTCTCTGTCTGCAGCATATTATTGAAACCTCGTTAGACATTCAACTATATACATATATTCAATAGGTATAGGCATAAGAGTGGCATTATTTGCCCCTTAGTTCCTTACTTTGGAGATGCCTAAATATGTAACAATAACAACGACTTAAAAGCAGTTTCAGCAGTTTCCTTAGGTACATCAGATTTCTGCACCATTTAATTTGCTGCCAGCAAAAGCGTGAGAAGTTGATGTCAGAAATAGTTATGAAGAATACTTAAAATAGAAATTTAGCATATAGTTTTTGCCTAAACAGAACCAGGCAGTAATGTCAGTGGCTTCTCTGGCTGCCATGCTAGATAGTTTGTGAGCTTCAGGAGTTATCAATACCCACTGGATTATACACTGAAATAATTTTAAAATATCTGTTGCCATGATGAAGATATATGAACATGCATGAACTCACCTGCACATTTGTTGAATTAGGCAATGACATGAAATTATGCAGTATTCCCAACATTTGATTTTATGTATAAACCACAGTACCTGCATCATCTGTTATACCACTGGCACTAGGTTGTGATGCATGAACCTAGTGATGGTGATGGTAGTGGGGAAATAAGAATGAAATTGTTTTAACAAAACTCTAAAGCAAGCATCTGGTTTTTTTCTTTCTATGTAAGCATCAGGCCTGATTGTCAGCAACATTTACAGAATGCACTTTGCATATTTTCATGACGAAATTTCTTACACAGCCAGATTTCTTACACTGAGAAGACAGATTTGTGTTTTGCCTGAAGTCACTGAGACAAGCTTGCCAGTTGCTTCTCTCCTAGCTGTCATGTTGCTCTTTGGGCAGAAGGTGGTGCTGTTGATTAATGACAATATAGCACAGTAGTCTCCTAACAAAGAGATGATCAATTTGCTATCACTGCAGTCATTCTTTATTGAACTTAAAAGAAGCAGCCATCTGGAACTTATTCCAGTATTTGACTTCAGTTACTTTACTGCTTAACAGTGACCTACAGAACAATTTAACCATGTTATTCTCCCCCTTTTTATGTAAACCGGAGAAAACAGCCAGATAAAATAAGAGGTATAATGCAATACATAATGTCTTGTTACCTGCATTAAAGCATAGCATGAGCTGTTCCAAAAGAAAAAAAAAAGCATCAAAATATGATTTGGGGAAGTCAGAGAAAGGCTGTTATAGAATAAGTAAGGAAAAGATTCAGATATTTTTTATTCAGGTGTTCCTAGACTTTTAAAGATTTCCATTCAATGGAGCCTTCATATGGGAAAAAACTTTCTTCTGAAATAAAGTGCAGAGTTCTATTAAAAATGTTTGGTACCTTTAGTGCTTGTGAGACTCTGCAGACATCAGTCCTGTGCTCAGAAACAATGAAGAGAACAGGAACCCGCATTATGATTTTCCTTCCTCATGCTGTTCTTATTATGTGGAATAATAACTCTTGCGATCAGAGCTAGATGACTGCTTGCTGACAGCATGGACACTTCCAGTGATAGCCTCAATCAGGATTCCCATTGCAGTGGTATTTTTTTCTCTTGTTCACTAAAGCTAACCTCACTTTTAGTTAACTACTCTGAGGCTATTACATCCACCAGAGACTACAGTCTTATTTTTCCATGCAACTAAATGAACTCAAGGAGCATTAAGTTTTGTCCACAGGGTATTAGGACCTTATTAAAAGTCTAGACTGTAATTTGGAGTCTCCTGTAACAGCTTACCTGGATGATGGGTCCAGTTGTGTAGTGACTGCTTACAGCCACCTCAGGCATGCGGAATCTGTAGGGACAGCTCTGCAGTCCGCCTCCTCTCCTCCAGCCTCTCATCCATCTCACATCCCCTTCTCACTTTCCCAGCAGCATGATTGAGCTGGCTTGAGGACCGCAATCACAAGCAGTCAGGCCCTTTCTTCCCATCATTTTTTCTTCCTTCCACTATAAAGAGGAAACAGGGAAAGTGCTGTGGTTCTCATTTCCAGTGGGAGCTAATCCTGCCGTATGAGAATATGAGTGGCTCAACTAGATCAGCGCCAAAGGTCACCTTGCGAAAGATCTCATGTCCACCGGGCAGGGCCATAGCAAAAAAAAGTGTAAGAAAGAACCTAAGTATAAGGCAAGCTTTCTCCTGACAACATAATCTCATTGTGAAGCAGTCAGCAGTTTACGCTACGCCTGAGCAAATGACCATCTACTTTACAGTTCCTGCCTCTCTTGAATAAATTCCTTTTTGAATTCCTCTCTACTTTTGACTTCCACAGCATGTTACAGTAATTGGTTGTATTCCACCATTTAATGGGATGATGTCTCATTCTTCTTTTTACATTTACTTCCTGGTGAACTAGGGGCAGGGTGGGGAGGGATGTCTCTCTAGTTGTTTTATGAGGCATAATGAATAATCATTCATTACCTATCACTTCCACACATAATTTTTCACAACTTTGCAGCCTTTTTCCATGTTGCCCTCACAGCTGAGTTATTTCCAAAAGAGTCCTGCTCTATTTTGGCTCTGTGAACTGTTCAGGATTCCACATGTGCAAAGTAGCCACCAGCATGTACCAAAGGAGAACAATAAAACCACACCTTGGAATATCAAAATATCAACATTTGTACCTGCAAAACAGTTATAGCCTCAAAACTCTGTGTATACATTGATTACACACCTTAAAATCTCTCTTTGGCACCAAAGTGCGTTTATTCCTTATTTAGAGAAGAGGAAACAAAAATGCAGGCGAGTCAGGTTGCTTACCCAACGTCACAGCCTTAGAGGCGAGATCATTTACAAGTTCTGAACCTGTAAAACAACACTACCTGCCTGTGCTACTCACCCTTCTGGAGGTACTTACTTCCTCTGTTGCACGTCTTCATTACAGAATGTTAACACTTGGGTTTAACATTTTGGGTGGTAATTGTAGAAAAGTCCTGACTCCAATCCATAGTAGCGGATGCCCATGAAGAAAGTTCTGTTCAAGAAAAGGTGATGGGGTTTACTCTTCCAGGTGCAAAAAGATTAACAGCTTAGTTGCCGTGAGATCCCCAGGTGCGTAGCTGGACATCCACTGGGGAGATTAGAGATGAAGAGAGGTGACATTTCAAGATGCTGCTTGTATCTGAGAGCCTTCAGCGCAAATTACAGAATGTGAGACTGCTCCATCAGGAATCCTTGGAGACCATTGTTATTTTTCGAAGTGCTTTCAAGTGCTTTCACCAAATAGGCTTAACTTACATTTCTCTGTGCAACTACTTCTTCTGTCTCTTTGCTCCTCACCTGTTCTTCCTGTGACCTGTATTTTTACTTCCCAAATTGATTTCACTTTTCTTCTTAACAGAAAAGAAAAACTGTAAAACTGTTTCTTTTCTTGGGCTTCTTATTGTCAGAAGACTTTTTCAGTTCTATGGCATAAAAATAATTTTTCTATGAGATTTCCTACTTACGCTGTGCTGCTTAGTCTCAGTATTAAACATAATCGTTAGAACATACACTGTACTTTTGACATTTTTTGGCTTCTGCCCACACAACTCGTGACTGCATCTATACATACATGAAGAAAATAAATACACACATGCACACAGAGAACAAATGTAACCATACCAATGGTTTCAGGATCAAGATCTTCTTTCTGTATTAAGCTTTGGCCTCAGTGGTTAGGTTAGATTTGATTAGATAGAAAAGAATGTGTTTTTAGCCAAACCCTCTTTTTTGGGCACAGCCCTTCTTCTGAGAAAGAGCAGTAGTGAACCCTTGCCTTCCCTTTGCTCTCTCAAAACAGGGTTTTAGTAATCTAAATTACAAGATGAGGATATTCAGAATACCAGAAAGATGGAAAAAATGCCAGTAATATAACTGCCATGTGCTATGTAGAAAGTATTGGTGTTCTGAAGTCTGCATTCACTCCTAGTTATGAGTAATTGGTAAGGTCTCTCCTACAAATCTTCTGTTCCTTTGTGTGGCTGAGAGACATCCCCATATTGTGGAGTGGACTAGAAGGCCTTGATGGTAAAGCATTTTCCATGACTGACTTTGTCATGTTGTTATTAACCTGCAACTGGTGCAGAGCTGGTAAACTGAAGTGCAGAATGCCGGGTTTTGTCTTTTGTTTATGGAACTGGATCGTAGGATAGGCAAGGTTGGTGGGGCCATTGTTATTTTATATTCCATTGCTATTATACGTGATTTTCTGTGGGAAGGGTGACAAAACGCATGCATTAAATATTGATACTTTCTGTCTTTGAATATTATACAATTATAATTACACCATTGCTCCCCAACCAAAGAGATAATTGTACTTAGAATAATACCAAGGACAAAAATAAAAATAGTAACACTTTGTGACTGTGCATTCAGCTTGAAAATGGCATTTTCAAAATAAATTAACCTGGGTATTGGAAGCAGTTCACATACACATTATCATCATATGGGATATTCTTGTTCATAGCTAGTATTCTCGTGTCAAGACTTCTACATGAAGGATTTCTTCTGGGATTCAATTCCCTTCTCCTTCTCAGGGTAGTACGTGCAAGACATTAATTTATTGTAACGTTATCAAGTTTTGGCAAATTGCTAGAGAGTAGTCGTGTTTTTGGGGTAGAGTGTCAGGCATAAGAATTATTACAATTTGTAACAGGAAAATTATTTTTCTCTCATTTATGTCTCTTTGTGTTATGTGAGAGAAAGAGAGAGAGAGAAAGAGATCTGCAGCTGCCAGAACTGGGAGAAACTGATACAATACACAACCGACACTATTACAGGTGGGCTTTTTTAAACAGTACTCCAGAAACTCCAGTATTTTATTCACAATTTACTGTACTATGATATATTGGTGGGTATTCTTGCTTAATTCTGCATAGCTCAGCAAAATATCAAAGCATCTTTGGGCTTGGTCTGAGATCTTCCTGCAGAAAAAACTTTTACGCAAAAAAATACAAACTGGGATAGCACTTGTGATGCAGAAATGGAGTGGCAGCATCTATCGCAATAAATCCATTTGACCTACTGAAACCAAACTGTCTGTTGGCTTTTATAAAGGATGGCAATTCATGAGGTATCTGCAAAGAAAATGAAATACTGAATAGGTTTGATGTAGTATTTTTTAGACTTCCACTATATTGACTGACAGTTTCTTTTGGGAAGCGGGAAGAACATTACTGCTGTTATCTCTCTTTCCTGATATTTGGCAGTGTACAAAGACCCATTCCTCGTTATGTACAAGTTTACACTGATATCAGAAAAAGTTGTGCATGAGTGTGTAAGAACATCACAAATGGTCCCTGAACTGGAGAGTTCTATACATGACTAAACTGCTGTTAACTTCAATAATTACTTCTGCTTACAGCAGCACTTAATTTTCCCCCATGAAATTGCAGTGATGTGGCATGATATTTCAAATCTGTGAACATTTGGCAAATTCCTGGAACAGTTTTCATAGGATGTCTTCCATAAAGTGCAGGTCTTCCCTGTATCAGAAATACTGATATGTATGAGCTGATGATTTGACCTCTTACTGCTTTTAACATTCCTCTTGAATGTTCTTGGGAAAAAACAGTAGTTACTGAATTTCTTTTCAGAATTTAAAAATGATTTCTCAGTAACCTCTTTTCTCACAAAAGCTTTCATCTATTTACTGTACATTTTTTTAAGCACACTTTCATGGTGGGTTACTTTAGTATTTGCTGCTTACGACATAAATAGGAAATGTTTCTAGACCCTGAATATTAATCTCCTTATTGCCTCTCTTTGAACAGAAGAAGAATGTGCACTGCCAGAGACTGAGCCTGGATGTAGTATTTTCCCATGATAAATATCTTTTCCCTTTCTTCAGCCCTGCAAAGTACTTTTGTCCTTTATTTGCCACTAATGCTTACAATAAAAAATTAAATTACTGTTCATCCTTTCAATAAGTTTCCCTCAGAGAATCTCTGCTAAAGAACAAACATTTAAAAGGGATGCAGAAGCTTTAGTTTTATACACAGCCCTACTATATTATTCATTGCAATGCATTTTTAATGTCACAGAAAGAAAAGTAAAATATATTTTAATTTCTGGGACTAGGCAGCAAAGTGATCCAGGGAATCGCAAATTCACCAAGGCTGAAGACAAACGCATATAGGGAAAAAACCAACCCTGAACCAAGCCCAAACCCTCCTAGCCTCCAGTAACCTGAAGGTTTTCATGAGAGATTTGTGAAAACTCTTACTGGTTGAAAATCTCCTGAGACTGTCACCGTGGTGCACAGACGCTGGGAACCTCTGACCTACAAGCATTCAATGTGCTTCAGACACTCTCTTTTTTCAGTGAAGAAATAGGTCAGCAAGGCTGAGACAATAAAAGAAAAAAGGCTGAAAACAAAGCTATAGCTATTAACATAGCTGTTGGGATTACGATGAAGGTTTGTCCTGCCTCTCCTCCTTCTTTTCAATTCTTATAAAGAAACCAACATTTTTTCTTTTGGTACATTTGTTCATAAACAAGCTCATTCTGACTAAATAATTGCAATGATTTATGTGAGCATCCTTTTTAGTGTTTGAAACTTGGGTACTATTTTACAAGAACAAAGAGTGAATAATGTTCTTTACTTTGTTTATGAATTGTCAGGGCTAATGGTTTTCTTTGTGTTGTATTCTCTTGGAATTCAGTAATTTATCTTCAATCCACAAGAGTTACAGCATCTAGTGAAGAATCAATTTGCAAACCTCTCTGAACATAAGACTGTAGATTAAACCTTATGGACACCGTGTTCTTCAAACACGAACGCACCTTTTATGCTACACAATGATGGAATTGCATCATTGTTTGATATAATAAAGAAAAGCAGAACAGGATTTTCAGCGTTTGTTCTGCAATTCACAACAAAGAGTCTAATCAACTGTAATTTTCAAGCATGCATTTTGAAGTTGGGAAATGTGTATGGTTAACAGGTATTTCCATAGACTAAAAAACTTGATTTGCATTGTAGTCTGCCAAACATCAGATAGCAACCCACCCATTACATGAAACAAAACTGATCAGAAATTTGAGAATAATAGACACAGTTTACTTTTAAATGGTGACTGTGAGGGCTAATAATTTTAAAAACATAATTATTCTAATGATGAAATCATCATATTACAAAACAATTCTCACAAATTGGTAACTTGTTATTATTTCAATGGTCCCTTATGGATTGTTAGGACCTTATTTTAACAGGAGAGGAAAAAATATGTCAGTGTAGGTAGTTGATAATTCTCAAAAGATGCCATTATTTTTTTTTGAAAAAGATGTTGGTATTCAGCTGCTTGACAAAAATACTAAACCCAGTGTAAATATTGGTAACATTACTGCATCCCCTCAGTCATTTCTTTTTTTCATCTTGACCAAGGCAAACTTCAGAGTTGCCTTGAGATGCACAGTTTGATTGTAGGCTGCAGGTGGATTTCTCATAAAGACATCAGAAGGTTTTATGGAATTCACCACTTACCCAGACTAAAAGGAAAAGAGAGCACTTTATTATTAGTAAAGGCATTAGCTGTTAAAAACAGGAGAGTAGAAAATGCCAGTGTTCGTGAAAGGCCTGTGGGAAAGAGGATTAAGTAAAAAAAAAAAAACAACTCTGAGACTCCAAAAATGGTTGTAGTTGAAGCCAAATTTAATTTTGATGAAAGGAAAGTTGTATGAGGAAGGCATTCAAGGTGACATTTAGGCAGTTTTTCAGACCATTAATTCGTGTTGATGAAGAAATCTCATTACAGACTGAACAGGAAATATTCAGAGAAGCAAAACTAAACGCAGGAAAGAAAATTATTGGGAGATATAAACACAGAAATATTTGGATAAGCTTTACAAAGATTAAGATACAAAAAGAAATCAGAGTTCTAGAGAAAGCTGAAAGTATGAAGACATCACTGTAAGCAATGAAGACATTGCTAAAATGAGACTGGTAAAAGTTTTGGAAAGAAGACACTCAAAAACTTAGAGACATCAGGAATACAAAAATGGAAAGAATGTACAAAATTGTTAAGCTGAGAGGAAACACAGTGGCTACAGAAAAATCTGATGTTAAAGAAAATTTTGGGAGCATTTTGACTCTGCAGTCAGTTTTGATGGAAGTATGTATGGGGGGAAGAAGAAATACAAAAGAACTGACTACAATTAATAGTTGAACTGACTTGGTAAAAAGATTCTGCTGAGACACAAATCAAGAAAATCATGGTGAGAGGAATAATTTGCAGATAGAAGCTATGTTAAAAAGTAAAAGGGGATGACAGGGCAACTTCAAACCAGACTGAAGCTGCACTGACTGGGCATGCACGCTTCGCTGGCTGATGAAGAAAGTGAGAAGGCCAATAATGACCTTTGTCATTTTCATTGACTTTTGTTTCAGCTTGGTTGGAAGCATTGTGGAAAGCTGCAAAATCACATGGCATTCAGATAAAATAATTGCAATTATGAAGGCTGTGTTTGAAGACTCCTACAGCATTGCAAAAAAATTAATGAAAAATTAAACAAGTCAAGGCTTGGTATAATATAAGGAAGCATAGAATCGCTATAGTTTTTCATCGTATTCTTAAACTAGACAGTAAGAATGATAAATGAGGTAGAGGGCATGACTTGAGATGATCTAAAGTTAAGGTCCTTAACTAACACAGATGACATCACATAACTGAAAAAAAATGCTTGAATTATTGATGAATCAAATTAATAATTAACCTTGGAAGATTGGTTTGGTCAACTTTGACTCATAATAAATGCCAAGAAGATGAAGTGTCTGCTACATGAAAAAGAAGCAATAGGAAGGGCAAGTGAAATGTGGCATCTGTGAAGTCAAAGAATATGCAAGACTCCGATGTGCACAGAGGAAACTTGACCACTGCTGAGGTTTCCTTCAGGATGAGAATAAAAGGAGAAGTGCTTCACAGGAACCGATGAAATTACAAACTGATAAAAACCTTATTTCTCAAAGCGCAAACATACCAAATCCGTGCACTAGCAGACAGTATTACTCTATGGGCTGGAAGCTGTTACTTTAAATGAGAGAAACAACTGAAGCATTTGGCATGAGAGCAATTTGAAAGATGTTGGGTATTAAGTGAAAAGATTTTACATGAAGAAGGTGAAAGGAAAATGGTATATGAAGTCAAGGAAAGCCATTGGATATATTGAAAAGATAATGGCAGTAACACTGCAGAAGACATAACTGTTCACAAAAATGCTAGAATAAATCATGGAAATGCACCAAAGTCTGCCTAGTGGTCAACTGTCTGTTAGCTGTATGGCCTGATACTAATTCGGGGATTAATAAAGGAAGATGGCCTGTGCAGGAATGACCTATACAGCCTCTCTCGTCTGAAAAGATATTCTGTGATGAAAAGATGAGAAATGGACAAAAACAATGGATAACCTCATTCTCTGAACAAATGATTTAACTTCTGGACAGGAATGAAGGGGAATAGTACCCTTTGGGATATTTTGTCTTCTTCAGATGTACCCTACTAGACATCTACTGTATTTGAATTAACTGTAGGCATTACTACATAAATATATTACCTTTTTTTTATGCTGCTAGTAGAGTGGAATTAGGGGTGGGGGGTTGGTCTTCACCCCCCCTCCCCCTCCAGTGAGCTTTAAACAGTGAAAACATAGAACTTGTCCTTCTGGTGAATCTCACTCATATAAATGGATTTGAATGGCTCTTGTTGTGTACTAGATAGATCTGGATATCATGCGTCACTTACAGGATTCTTTACCTTAGTTCTGATGTTTTCTGGTTTCACAATGCAGACAAATGCTGCTCCACTCCTTGCGGTCCTTGGGGCTAGGCTTGGAAGATGATCAATTTATTATAGATATGAAGTAAAAAGAAAATGCCTCCCCATTTTCACCAGCCCTGCACTTCTGCTCATATGGCGTTGGCTGTCTACATAACAATTTAGGCCTCTTTACACTTGTGCAAACATTTTGCTATATTCTTTCTTCTGAAAAAGATTCACATATAGAAGTAGAAAAGAAAATGCTGGACCTGTTACTAATTTCTTTCCAGAACATATGTATTTTATGGATACTGTAAGGGAGACCCACATACCTGGGCCTCAAGGGCATGGTGGGCATTGGGGCAGGGCAGCTCACGTGCAGCAATGCTCCTGCTCCCATTCCTTATGTCAGTGTATGTCATAGCAGGTGATCTAATAGATGTCTTACAACAGTGTTAGTTCCTCAGGCGTATTAGCACCTGTTAATTGCTTTTCTCCCCATCCTCCTGAGTTGCAGGATTTTACCCTCTGAAGGGAATGGCTTCACTTTGCTCCCTCCTTAAACAGAATTGTCTTCGGCCCTTCTGCTATCTTGCATTTTTGCTGCTAGAAGACTGGTACTTAAGCATTTATCTGATCAACTCTTCATTTTTTTTGGTCCCATTTACCATGTAACTGAGTCCTTTCTGATTAATGTGAGCATTAGAAGGACCCAAGACATCTCAAATTATTGCTATGAGAAAAGCCCAAAGTTTAAAATAGCCAGAGGTTGACAAAGTCCTTACTTAAGCATTGCTTTATGCTTTTTTTTTTCTTAATCTGCCCCATTGCTGTTCAGAAATGATCCACAGAATCCTGTTGACCTATGTGAAGGGATATATATTATCAGCAAAAGTATTGCTCCAGCTGCCTGGAGTTCAATAATGTAAACCATCCTGCATAAGAACTAGAGGAGAAATATTAAATTCAGAACACATACCTGCCATTACAAATTTATCACTGCAGATGAAAAAAACCCCACGTTCTTTCTGTCAAAGACTGTTCATGGAGGTATGCCATTTTGTATGGGCAGCATCTAATGATATTTCAGTCTTCTCACTCACTTATCAGAAAGAAACACACTTGCAGGACTGGAAATGAACACTTTTCCCCCTTTCAAACTCATGTATTATTTAAAATTACAAAATATTACTTTGAAACTTGTTATATAAATTCTGGAAAATGTGTAATACTCACCCTACAGCATAACCAAGTTAAACACAAATCCACTATGTATGGAGAACTTTGCCACCCAGCTAAGTAGAGTCTATAGACATCTTGATACACTCGTGCAGTTCTCAAGGACATCAATGGGGAACAAGTGTGAAGATCAAGGGCAGTTAAGTCCCTTACAACCAATTCTTTTTATTTCAACTCTGCATGCGCATAACTCTTTGGCTGACATACTCCCTTAACTACAGTATTACAGAACAATCCTTTAAGGCCCTATTATTCAATGTGTAAGCTTTTTTTAAACATACTGGTTGCTTTGTGCCAAAACCTAACTTTGTTAAGCGATCTCTGGAAATTTTTTTACATGTTTTTATTCTTTTTGTTGTAGATTATCTGTAAATAAACAGGTGTATTTTTACAGATGTTTATTCAGAATCATTTAAGTGTGATGTATGGCTTCACCACATGTCTGCTCTGATTGCCCAGCATTTTTTCTGTTCGGTTGCTTAAATTCCATTTTTCTAGTTCTGCCCCATGAAGCATTTCTAAACAGGAGGGACAAAAATCATATTACAAGAAAACAGAGAAAATATTTTGGATGCAATTTTTTTGGCATTTCTCGTACCTGTGACTTTCATCCTCTGTCACTACGCATTTTTCTGAGAAGAAAAATGGTCTGCCAAATATGGAGCTCAAGAGTAAAAGCCTGAGCTTTAATTCAATATTCCTAAATTCTTTTTGTTGATGACGTATTCATTGCAAAATTTTTATATTCTTTTGTCACTGCACAAATTTACAAAGACTAGAAGCTTTCCAAAAAGAAGCATTTTTTAGTTTTCCGAATAAGTCATCACTGTTTCCAACAGCAGTCTGGCACCTTTTTGCTTTAGAGGGGCATAGTTTATGTTGTTAACTGCAGGTTTTTCTTAAACATTCTCTTCACAGAATCCTTAATTGCAAACTTTTTTTATAACAACCATTAGCACACCTAAAAATATATTTTAAAATTATTTAAATCCTGCTTTTCTTTACGGATTTACTCAAAAGGTTAAATAACCCTTCATGCAAAGCAGTCTCATAAAATAATGATGGGGAAAACATAATTTTAGTTGCTTTCTTTCAAAGATTTCTGATCTAACAGAGATAGGCAATTGTAATTAAAAAAACAACAACCTAAACCGCAGGAGTATGGGTTTGAGATTTCTGACAAGAACATAATGCTCTCTGTCTTTCATACCCCGCTTCCTGACCTGAAGAGGTTACTTGACCTTCAGTCTTTTGGGATGCTGAATACCAGTAAAAATGTGCTCTGGAAGTTAAAGAAAGGGGAGGTCTCCTAGTAGTTCATGGTAGTTGAATGGACAAGATGTCACGAGGCTAATTGAACTTCTATCCCAGCTCTATTAGTCACTTACCCCTATGACCTAAGTCACTTCTCTGTTCTTCGTTTTCCCCTCCAAGTTTTAGACTGAAATGTCTGATCAGGCTAAAATAATTTTGGGGACATGTATTTGTAGAGAGCTTGACATCGTGAGGGGTTGATGCATTTCAAATGCTTATGTACTGCTGCATAGGAAAGAAATCATAAAGGGCTTTGTAGGGGATACTTAAAAGTTTTGTTCCTTGTAATGAAATTGGCTTAAAAAATACCCGCTTCACCTTATTCCAGACCACTGTTACCGACTTGCAGTTATTGACCCCTCCTTTTGTGCCAATGCCAAATTTTTTGGGGAGGAGGTAGGGGAAAAGACATTTTTTAACATTGGTAATTTCACTAATCTACTGCACAAAAATATTTCTTTTGGTGATTCAGAGGGTCTGGGGGGTGTAGTAAGAAACTGAATTCTGAGGATATCTGCTGTTACTCAGGACTCTGAGAAAATACACTGAACCTTAATGAAAAATGCGTGGATTTACGTATGTATGTATGTTGTAGATTAACCCCAGTTGGCAGCTAAACACCACACAGCTGCTTGCATGCTTCCCCCCGACACCTCTAGTGGGGGAAGAGGGAAGGGAAAATAAAAGCAAGAAAACTTGGCGGTCAAGATAACAACAACAACAGCAGCAGCAAATAATAATAATAATAATAATAGTAATAATAATAATAAAATAAGTGAAGAGTAAGTGGAAGAAGAGAGGAGAGAAGAAAACAAGACAAGTGATGCAAAGTCAACCACTCATCACCTCCCATGAGTAGACTGATGCCCAGCCAGTTCCTGAGCAAAACATGGCTAACCCTGCTAAACCCCCCTATTTTCCCTTTCATTGCTGAGCATGATATTATACTGTATGCAATATCTCTTTGATTAGTTCAGGTCATCTGCCCAGTTGTCTCCCCTCCCAACCTATTGCACAGCCTCCCAGGCTATTCACTTGGGGGAGCAAAGCAAGAAACAGAGAAGGGCTTGACACTTTGCAAGCACTGATCAGCAAAAGCTAGAACATTAGTGTGTTACTGGTATTGTTTTGGTCAAAAATCTAAAACACAGCCCCATATGAGCTGCTATGAAGAAAATTAACTCTATCATAGCCAGGGTCAGTACAATATATATTACATAAAATTTTTTGAAACTGACAGTAATTTCTTTTTTCCCCTGCCAAGACCAAAGTCAGAGTTATTGCATATCTTTCTTCTATAATAACTGATAAGCAATTAAAAGCAATCTAGAGACTGCAGTTCCTTGCTCTGCTCAAGGTGATTGCAGAAGAAATGCAGAATCCCAAATTAAAGCCTTTTCATGAAAAAGTTTGTATTTTTTAACTTTTAAGGGGAAAAAACGTATCACAAGCTGTTGTATGAAGTGATTACCCATATGGTTCCACACTTACAAGTTACAGAATACCTTAGGTATTAAAAATATATAATTACCTTTGCTGCAATGTACTAAAGTATCTGTTTATAAAACAGGGTGAAAATCTGTGCTCAAATACTATGTTCAAAACACCAGATTGTTTTTAGCCAAAATTATTTGCAAATATATATTACATTGATTGATTTTTTTTGTTTCAAATTCTGTCTCTCCAAAAACCTTGAAAGCACATTAAGGTTCAAAGTGTTTTGTTTCAGTAGTGTATACCTGATAAACAACTGTATATTGAAAGTCTTCTTGGAAGCCAGCTAAAAATCAACCTCACAGAGACTTTTCGTCCCATTCCCAGGACAGTTTCAACTCTCCTGGTCCTATTTGCAATGTGTAGTTCTTCCATAACATCTTAACATAACTTTCTCTACACCCTGTAAACTATTTTTACTCTAAAGCCTACAAACTTGACATATTCCGAAAATAACAATATTCCAATCTCCTCTCCTTTTTTCCCTATGGATATATATCTGAGCTCCCACTGCGCACAGTAATTTGTAAAGCTTTGTTTCTGCTGACAGATGTTATACAGAACTCAGTAGAATGTGGTGTCTACACAGCACTGTGGGATCTTGAATGACCCCATGCAGATAAGCTCATTTGTGTTAAGTGTTTATATCAATAACTTGTAGGAAGATGCTTGAGTTGCACAAAATTGTTAACAATGCCTTGGATAATGCATCCTGAAAATATGATCCCTGGAATATGCCACTGTTGTTCAATACTAAGGAAAACAGCAGTGTAAAAAAAGGATTTTGCTTTTAAAAGAAAACACATTGGTGCAAATAGACAGATTAAATATTTGAAAAGTTTACAGATTAGTTCAGCTATGCAAAACAAATTACTAGCATTACAGTCAAATAAATATAAACCTTAAATCAAACACCAACCTTTAGAAAAATCAGTTTTCATTTATTTATTTTCTTAGGCAAATAAAGACTGTCCCCGAGGAAACTCACAATGCTTTCAAGTTCTTTATTTCCTCAGGCCACCTCTACCACATCCTCTGTCTTCCTGCACCATTCCAAAGGTGTGATCAAAGTTTTTCCTTATTAGGCACTGAAAGAGAGGGACGGGTGTAATTGTGTTGGGAGGAACAATTCGCTTTTACCTAAAATTTCTGAAGAAACTTTCTTGTGAACAAGTAAAGCCTTGTTTGGTAACAGTGTTGATTCCTGTCAGAGATTATTGCATCTTCTTCTAATGCACTGCCAGGTAGGAATTATACTCTTGCACTTGGGGGAATTGCAATAATAATGGATGATTCAGATGGCTCTGTACACAGGACTAACAGTGATTAGTATACAGAAAGAGCAAACACAGTTTGTGCATTGTCCATGGACCACGTTCTTCTGATATTTATAAATGAATAAAAATAAATGACAAACTGGTTAAGCAAAATATTAAAACTTGCATCTTTCTGTTGCATTCTAGTTGGCTAAGGGTTTGAATCTTTCTCACTCTTGATGTTTGGGATTACAGCCCAGACCCTTGTCTGGTACGATTGCAATACTAATTCTATCAATTAACAAGCACAAAAAAACTTTGACTTTGACTAGTTTGCTGAAAGTACCTTATTCAGCTCTTATACTTTGAATCACTGGCTCTAGTTCCTCTTCCAGCATTTCAATACATAAACCAGTCTCAAATTAACAGTCAACAAGTCTGCTGAAGTCAGTTAGTGTTGCCGTTTATTTTAAGAGAGGGAAGGACCTCTGGTTGCTGGCTGACTCTACAAATGTTCGCAATGCATCCTTGGTAAAAAAAGACCATGAAAGTAAGCAGGGTTTGGCAAATTTTTCAAATTGTGCATTGAAAATTCAGCACGTTGTAACTGCAAGTAATGTGGATGTTTTATATCACCACCCTGCATGCTAACATTACTCAAAGAAAATGCCCTTGATAAACCCTATCATTTTCACACTTTGAGTGTAAAGTGTTGAAATAAAAAGCTGATGAAGCATAAAGTGTTGAAGTAGCATGTTATTTTCAACATTTTATCTGTCATTTGCCATTTATTTCAACACTCTATATAGTACATTAAATACTCATCTATCAAGTAAGCGTTTGAAGGCCTGAGGACATTGAGATGCCTCTGAGCAGCAGCAAACACTGGGGCAGCAGTGGTGGGTCAGTAGCTATGAACGTTACAGGGCTAAAGACCGCAGGAGGATCTGTGGAGATTCAGGGGCAGTGGAGGTGTGAAGCGGCACTGAGGGGGTTCCAGACTGAAAGCTCTTCAAGAACAACATGAGAGTAGCTGAGGATAGCAGGACACGTACTCCTTTCATACAGGAGTATGAACGTGTAGTGACGAGGGATCACTACCTCCTCATAGCAGCAGATATTTGTGGATGCCTGGGTATCAAGATGCATTGCACTGACCCAATCAATCCTGGATATGTCATGGGCTATCCTCTCTCTTCTGTGCAACGGAAAATTCCTTAGACAGTGCCATCCATGCTTCTGAGGCCCATTGTCACCTTTTGTGTAACATCACAACCATTTCGGAAAAAAGACATTGGTTTAAAGGTTTTTATGGTCAATTAAGGGCTTGTCTACTTGGTAGTCAAATTAATTTGAGATCTGAATTTAAAGTGTATTTGTTGAAGTGCAATGAATCATCATGTGAGCATGTTTTGAAGCGAACTAAGTGAAATACTTCCACTATATTTCTGAGGCTGCCCACATTACTGTTTAATGTTCTTTAAATACTCCACTTCAGATTCAGACCTTTAATTAATTTGAACTCATACATCTTGATGTCTTTGATTCAAAACTCTTGGAAATAAGCTTTTCAACATTTTTTTGGTCAGCCAGTTTAAAGAAAAAGGTAGCAGTAGGCAGGACAGTATTTCCTATTTCTTCATCTTCTAGAGTTGCATCAGGAGCCATGTGTACGAGGGAAGGCAGGGAGGTCAAAAGAGTGCTCCCTGGCTTTTTTCTTTTTTCTACCTTATCACTTTCTCCCAGTCCTAGCACTATTTGTTCCAGGACCCACTTCAGGTACCTTAGGCCTATTGTGATCATTACCTAAGTGCCCAAGGCATGAGATAGTTCAGTAATTTCCTAGTAAGCTGGGTTCAACCCATGGCTCACAGGCTTTGTGAAGAGGTTTGTTCTTATGAGACCTGGACATATAGGAGATGGTACTATTTTCTCAGGATTCACCAGGGGATGGTCCAGTGTTTGGACTAGGCTTGAGTACTGGTACTTATAAGTGCTTCAACAGCAACTCATTTTCCTGGCAGGACAAGCAGAACTAGGAAACTCCACCCACTCCGCTCCCTAGAGTTTCACTAGCAAATTGAATAGGAAGGAAGAGCTCTTTTACCTTAAAGGTGAATTTTTTTCCATTAACTGGTACATACATTCTATAGTGGTGTGAATGGGGTAAGCTGCTGGCACAGGAAAAGAGTAAATAAAACAGCATATGCTCTACAAAGGCTGCTTGAGCACACTTCTATGTTTTTCATACTTATACGGAAATTCAGTGCCAGCAAACTATTACTAAGCTACTTCACAGACTAAGCAAAATTAAAGCACAGAAAACAGCCTAATTTAGGTCTGGTATTGCAAATAAGGCACTAAATGAGGTAACCTTGTGTTGGAAAAACTGGGTTTTTCAATATGTTCTAAGACACAGGAGCTACATATCCAGAAAACAAATATATATTTGTACCACATTTAAATATAAACCCACTACAACTAAAACGTATATTCATTTATTTTTCTTATTCTGGACAAAGGCTTTTAAGATAAACAAAAATTCTGTTGTCTAACCAATGTGATTTCTTTTCTGGTAGGAGAACATAAGCTAAAATATTTGAAGTTCTTCAAAATGTTCCCAATATGACAGTTATCTGTTCATTTTCTGCTGGGAAATTGAATTTCTCAGTGGCACAAACTGAGATGAAACCCAACTGTGCTGAATTATATTTGATGACATCATATGACAGTGCATTCTACACTGATCTGGCACATGGGATCACATACTTTTTATTATTCAGCACATTTTGAATCAATGACCCAAAATTATCCTGTCTTAATTTTGTTCACTTGTGTAGAATTACTCAAAGGAGGAATCTGAACCTCTGGCTTTTCACTTTCTGAGATCATTATCAGGGTGACATATTACTTCTCAAATAAACCTATGATTTAACCTCATGGTTGAAAGTTACCATAATGGCTAACTTTAGCAGGTGTTTCTGAAAATGCCTGAAGAATTGGTGTAGTTTCACAGAATCCCCTAAAATCAAACATAATAGGAAAGTACAGAAAACATAATAATATGTTGTGGCAGCCTCTAAAATTCTTTTTGGTCTGTAATTTTTGCCAGTCTTCATATGCAAAAAAACCTGCCACCCAAAAACCAACCCCCCCAAAACCCCAAAGGTGGTCCTTTTATATTTGTATTTTACCCTCCCACATAACCTAGCCTTTTCTTCCTTTTTTTGGTTAGTGAAATAGAAGTTTTGGTAAGAAATCATCTTCATGCCTCGTGTGGCCTCAGCATGACTTAAAGAAGAATGTTCCCTGGGGCAGGGTGAGTAGATCCCACTGCTCACCCCAGCCGATGTATGGCGATCCCACTCCATTCTCTCTTTCTTCCTTTTTCCTTCTCACTCCTGACCACATGCTGCTGCTGCATGCTTTGCACCAGTTGTGGACTCCACTGTGAGCTAAATGAATTCACTAACCTTGCAAAAGGTCAATGTAGAAAAAAAAAAGTAAAAAAAATTGTTTTTTTCTAGTCTGTGAATTGAATCAGCTTCAGGAAAGCTCTAAGTGCTGGAGCCAGTGAAAAGGAAGGGTGGAACTACAAAAGGGAGCTAAAATACATGCAGAGAAGGGAAGACCTCTGGTTTGGTGACAATGGTCTCTTTGACTAAGCTTTGCATGGAAACATAGCTTAACTGTCTTTGTAAATAACTCATTGCTTGGTTATCATCACTCACCTGCAGTCCATACTGGGAAAATAAGTTCACTGTTGTAAGCTGCTCCCACTTGAAAGGAAGATTATCCAGGTTACTGATTCTTAATTACACTCTCTTGTTGCCTTTCTACTGACAAGAAATGAAACAGCCTTTTGGTATGTCATTACTAATTTCAGGCACACATGGAAATACAAAGGTAAAAGTGAAAGGCCAATATTATCTGCAAAAGAACTGGCATCCTCAAACAGTATTTATTTTGCAAACTGATGTGGATATGGATAGATATATCTATTAGCACTGTAGCCCCATCACATGGGATTATATTTAACCATCAAAATGAGACTCTTTCTTACTTCAGATTACAAATTAAATGTTTGGTCCTAGGAAAAACTTAGAAACAGTGAATTGATGGTAACCAAATAGCAACTTCTGACATACTCTCAGGCTGCAGTCTGAAAACTGGAAACATTGGAGACAACTATCTGATGTCACTGAAGATCAATATAACCCAAGACCAAGCACTCTCTGTTTCATAAACTTTATCTTTTCTCATAAGAAATGTCTGATTTCTCTGATGCAGCAGGGCAGGCACTGAGAGGCTTAGTTATATAATAGGTTCTGTATTGCTTGTCACTGATTTTTATATCCTGCATTTAAATATACTCATTTCAGAGAAAAGTATTTCTACTGTGCTGATTGCAGGGCGGCTCGTACTGTGGATACTGTTTCACAAAGCGTAATTAAATGATTTTCAATCATTCTTATGCCAAAACACTCATAGATTTACACCTACCTTCAATAGTTTGAGAAGGTTATCTACACTGTATTGAAGATAAATGACTCAATGTAAATGCAGGAGATTCCACTGGTGAAAACAATCCTTACTGCCACAATGAATAGCGCTGAAAGCTGAATGCAACTGCACATCCCCTCTTCCCTCATGACAAGGAGCACAGGCTGGATCCGCTCCGCACCAGCGCTGCCTACAAAGAGGCTAGAGCATCCTCAGACCTTCCTCCCTGCCGCACGAAATTTAACCGTTCTGATGAAGTCAGGTCATGGAAATCTAACAAGCTGTAGAGGGTTTGCCACATAGACCTTGCAACATTTAGCCCTTCGTTTCTTTCTTAGGGGCCAACATGGCTTCGATAACCATAGCGTTGGAAGCTATGGACGCAGAAATGAAGAGGTGAGGCCTGGAGCAATCTGTACCGGGGGAGCTGATGCAAATGCACAGGCTGCTCTCTTTAAGACATGAGTAAAAAAGCTTTATGTGAATTGGAAAGGACACATCGAAGAGAGCAATCAGCTGACCCCTGGGTAAATGTGCCGATCTTGGAGTAGGTCTGAAACACTTTAAGGACTTTGCCAAGTTTTCAGAATTTCTCTTTCTTTAGAGCTGGGATAGCTTAACTTGCTGTGGGTCAACCTATTACTCATTCTTTCCCCAAATGCCTTAAAACCTCATTCTGCATTTATTCTTGCTAGTGACAACTGCGAAAAAGGGTTTTGTTACAAAATGCTGAACCTCTGAAAACTAATGATATTGGTTTCAACTGAAGTTTCCTCCAGAACAGCTTCTCAGGGCTGGGGTGGAGTTTCTGCTCAGAGTGAACACACTGATGTTTGGACTAGTTATTTCAGCGGATGCTTTCCAGGCATATGCTATTGGCTTCTCAACAGCTCTCACACTAAAGGAACATACACAAAAGAATGCAAATTTTCTATTACACTCTAAACTGGAAAGACCTTTTGTAACAAGAGAAGCTAGGAAAGAGGTTCTGAAATATCTAGTCAAAACTGTTTAGCAATCTGTTTATTACTTTCTGAGCGTGGGTTTTGCTGAGGACTGGAGAAGAGAGGAAGAAAACAGGAAAACCACAAAACAGGAAGAAAAGCACTGTGTGTTGTATTATGGTTTATCCATAATATGAATAAAACCCATCTTCGTTCTAGTGGGCATTTATCACTAGGCTAGAATGAAACCATGGGAGAAGAGAGAGGGTTAAAGTAAATGGATGTCAGGGTGCAGCCTTTAGGGTTTCTCTGCATTACCGTGAGAAAGACAAGAAGTAAGAAACCCCTGCCTGGTTTAGTTTTGTTTTATCAGCAACCTACTGATCAGGTGAGATATAGGTAGGTATAAAGGAGGTGTCGTGGTTTAACCTGGCAGGCAGCCAAATATCACGCAGCCGCTCGCTCACTCCCCCCGCCAGTGGGGCGGGGAGAGAATCAGAAGGGTGAGAGTGAGAAAAACTCGTGGGTTGAGATAAAGACAGTTTAATAGAACAGAAAAAGGGAAAATAATAATAATACTAATGAGAGAATATACAAAATGAGTGATGCGCAATGCAATTGCTCACCACCCGCGCTGACCGATAACCAGGTAGCGATCAGTACTTCCTGGATCACGCCTACCATTCATATACTGAGCATGACGTCACATGGTATGGAATACTCCATTGGCCAGCTGAGCTGGCTGTCCTGATTATGTTCCCTCCCATCTTGTGTACCTAGCTCAGTCAGTAGACATGGGAGCTGTCCTTGGACTAGGAGGGTACTTAGCAACAACTGAAAACATCAGTGTGTTATCAACATTCTCCTCATACTAAATCCAAAACCCAGCACTAGGAAGAAATTTAACCCTATCCCAGCTGAAACCAGGACAGGAGGTAAAGCAAAGACGGTGGTTTGTTTAAGTAGAGCTAAACTCAAAGGATGTTGTTTTTCTAATACTCCCTTATTTTTTCTGAGGTTCTGCCTCAAAGGAGAAATAAAAAAGGCAGCCTTTTGCATAAGATAAATATGTTGGAGATGTTTGGAGTAAAAGATTTTATTTTTGAAAACTATTAGTACAGATCAGGGTTTTCTTGCCTAGCAAAGACAAAACTTGATTTTTGTTTCTTTAACACTGGGATCCTGAACTTCAAATCCTCTCTTTCTTGCTGAATGTCAGTACGAATATGCAAAAATATTTCCACAGTTCAAGACAGCAAACCATCAGGTGGTACTTGTTCAATCTTCCCTGTCAAAACTGTTCCAGTTGGCACAAATTACTTCAATACTCATTGAGACAGAGCAAAAGAGAGGACAAAAGCAGCTTAATGGCTTTGGAATGCCTCTAGTGCTTCGTAGGTGCTGAAGTGAAGTAACTAAATTATTGGCTGAATAAATTTACCTATTGAAAATATAACCAAAATATATACCCCAGTGAAAATATAACCACTTTATCACATTTCTCTTTTTCTGAAAGAAGGGATATCATGTTCCCATAAGATTTCAATATCCACCATTCATAACAGAAGTACGAAGGTTATCACAAAGAAGTTAAAAGCATATATACTTATCTGCATAACTACTCTTGTTTCTTGTTTCCTTGCCTTTTCTTACGCTACTTTTACTTTTTTTTAATGCTACTTTTCACTAACTGCAAATGAACTTATTTTGTCTGAATTAGGAGAGATTTTATTTATTTATAGCTGGATTTCTCAGCTAGACATCTAACTGAAGATGTACTGTGATACTTCTTTACCAGCTAACTGGACAATAATGTCTTTCCACATGGGCTTGTGAAGAAACAACCACCATGTTGTTATGATTGCACATTGTATTTCGCTTGCAGTACAGATTAAACTAATATGGGCTTTCAGAAGTGGGTTCTGCTTACTCAGGCTGGCTACAGACTAAGCACACTACCTGCACCTTTATTTTCTCTGTGCTACATATTTCAGTATGTAAAGCATCTGAACATCAGTGTCACTACATTGAAGTAAAATTGATAGAGAATGTTACAAAGGAGGTAAATAAAGGGATCTTTTGGAGGCAGCTTGCTTTTCTACCTGCATTGTTTTCCCTATTTTAAAATAAAAGGCTATCAAGATAAAAGTTTACAGTTATTACAGATATATTTCAAAACAAAAAAAAATGTTAAAATATTCCAAATCTGATAGGTAATTATTTTTCAAGTTTTCAGGTTAAAATACGGAAAACTTACAATAAAATCTTAATGAACAAGTTCTGTAAGAAGCATAAGTCACATACTGAATGGGCTTCATAAGCGAAGAAAGTGTTTGCATGTTAGGTAAACTACTGATAATCCCCATCCCTATAATGGATCCAATTGATCTAGCAGATTTTCAATGGATTCAAATACCAACCTTTAAGAAGCTAGAATCGAATCAATATGCATGTTACACATAAACTGACAAAGAAGAATTAAGCTGTTTTATCTAGCATAACCTCCTCTGGATAATTCATACATTACCTTCATCATATGTCATGCAGTAAGAGTGATTCAAGTTTTCTTTACCATTGTGCCTGTCATCCTGTCATATTTTAATGTCAAGACTGTGTTTATTAAGGACATTTTGCCCAGGGGGTTTCAATCAGTGAAGAGAGAAAATATCACTGTCCCCCTGTATTTTTGCATAGCATCACACCATCATAGCAAGTTGGTGACTAACTGTGCTGTCATAATAAGCATCAAGGATTCATAACACATATTTTGTTGGAACTTCTAATTCTGTTTCTTTTCATTGTTTAATGACTTTCCTTTTCTATTCCCACACTGTTTCATATGGTGCAACTAAAAGTCTGCAAGCAAGGAGTGGGTTGAATGAACCACCAAATCATTACGGTAGCCAAAAGTTTATGAAAATTTGTATTCCATTAGGGAAGGAGGGAAAAAATTAAAAAAATCATCAGAGAAGCAAGCTAGTGAACTGACATGACAGTCACGACACCTCCAGGTAGAAGCTGCAGGTAAACTGTACATGCTACAGACACATAAAGGCACACTCATAATGACTGAAAAAGTGAGTCAGATTTTTTCCGTTGTGGCCATGAATCCATTTCCTGACACATTAACTTATTAAGCAAGATCTCTAGGTATGATTACTATATCATTGGTATAATCAACTTTTCTTCCCTAGCACTTTGTCACAGTTGGAATTGTAGATTTTCACCAAAGCAGATTCCATTTTAAGTGTGAATATTCCCAAGCATCAGGGCAAAACATGAAAAATGCAAAATGCACGTATACTTCGTGAAGTTATAAGGTAGTTTTCAGAGGTACAGAACTGGTATTTGCTTGTATCTTTCATATACCTTGGAGAGGATCTTTTCCAGGATGCTATTTACACCTAGGTTGAGTCTGGGGATAAGACATTTGCATAACAGTTTTATGAAACTGAATCCATGGGCAGCAGAACTCCACAGAGCTGTTCACCTTAATAAAAAGAAACTAGTGTCTGTACGATTTGGTCCTTTATTCTTTAAAATTTGTTCTATCTGCTTGACTGCAAGCTCTAGCATAAATATAAAACACCTTTTCTTGCCCCTTCAACCTCAAATACTGGATATAGCAACTTTTCCAACTTTTTGGTCTTTTATTGACTTTGACAATATACAGTTGTGCATAGAAACTAAATAGTTTGAGCATAAACCCCTCATCTTGTCAAGACAAGTATGGAGGGGAACCGAAATTTAAACAAACAAAAAAATCATTGAGCATTCAGCCATATGGAAGGAATTTCAGAGTCAAGCTATGCAAGGAGTGCAAGGAGCCTGTCTATGAACGATTCATTCAGTTAGTCAGTTATTTGGAGGAGCATCTTTAAGTCACTTTATATTCCTAAAAAAGGACATAAGAAGAATTTAAACACCAAAATTCAATATTGTAACGTAGACTTCCTTTCCAGTGTCTGGTAGTCACAGGGCTTTGGGGATGTTGCCTTACCTAAGCTGTGAAGTTCTGGCCATGACTAAAGGCAGGCTGCTGTCCCCGTGTAGGAGTGCTTTGTCTCAAGAGCTGGGCATTAACACCTTAACTCTGCTCCAAAAGCTCTTTTCTTTTTCTCTAAGGACTAGACTGACACACACTGTGTACACTAATGAAGAAATTGGATTATGAGATTTATTTACAGTAACACCAGTAATGAGAAAACAAGATAAAATTAAAACTAGAAAAAAGAATAGACTAGACTTGAAAAAAATTAAGTCATGGAGAAGTCAGAGCTCCCTGGGGAGAACTGCTAAGAATTAAGAACCTTTCATAAGAAATAAAATTAAAGATTTGCTAATGACTGTCACGTAGATTTGTGGGTGAATGGCATATTGTTCTTTGCATTCTTTCTTGTGAAATGTTGCTGTCTTTTTAAGCAGACTGTAGGAGTTTCTTAAGCATGCTTCCAGCTAATCAAAATCAAGTGGCCATAGAACAGGAAAGAATAAGCAGTAAAGTTGATATATTTGAATCTAACATTAAAATTCAACAATAATCCTTCACTCCTTGAGTGTGCCTCTATTTGATTAAGTATTTCAATGCACTATAATTAATTTATTAGTAGCAATTAATGTACTGGCTGCATTATACTGGAACAAAGGCTGTAACTCAAGAAATCATGCTTAATAAAAATCCTACTGTGCTTCTAGTGACTCCTGCATAATGAGAGACCTGATACCCAAATATTTGAAAGTCAATATGAAATGAAAATGTATTAATCAGGAACTAGAAGAGGACTTATTATACACCAAGTATTCTATATTATAAAGAGCTGCTATAGCATATGCACAGTATAAGCTGTTGAGAGCATTTATTGGGTCTTTTATTTATTTATTTTTTAATTTTAATAAACCACTTACAGGCATGCACAGTCCCTTTGTCTTCTTTGTGACAATCTGACACAGCTTGGGAAAGCAAGTTCACTGTTCATTAGAGAAATGCCACCCAGAGGGTCTTTTCAAAATGCTTTGTGTATTCCACCTGGAAAAAAGAAGTCTAAATGTTTTCCATAGCCTTGCACTTCAATTCTGATGTACTGTCATTACCAGTATTGCAGAAGAAAAAAAGTGGTATTTCTTATTGTACTGCCTTGTAGACCAGTGTCGCTAGGGAAATATCACAGCCTGCTTTATAGGCAACTGTCCTATTTTAGATGTAGGTATATCATAAAGAACTTTATATCTGACAGGCTTTCTTGGAGTGCAATACTTTCCACTCGGGTGATAGTCTACTTTTATTTCCCCCATACGATAAAGTGTATCCCCTATTTACCACTGTTTTTTGTCCATTTATAGTTTAATAGCATCTTTACTCTCTCGAGTTTTAAAAAATCGAACAGTTTCTTCACAGGGTGTTGGTCATTGCCCTCCATTTTCTTTTTACCTTAAAATCTGCACAATTAACTTCTGTCACCTTAAAAGCCTTTCACACAACACATTGCTCCAGTTGTTGAAGCATATGTAATTACATCCAACAGAACCTGTCCTGGGGCAAGCTGATTTCATGCAATTTTTATAACACCTTTTTTCATTATTTAAGCAGAGTGAAATCTTTAGGACAGCATGATTAAACTGAAATTGGAACTATTAAAGGTACTGTGTTCTGAGAAAAGGCAGACTCCTGCCATCTTTATGACAAGTAGAATTTTTTTTCTTTATTTTTTGTAAGTAAGAAAAAGTTCAATCCACTTGGCACAGATATTGGCCACATATCCATGGCTGTCATCATTATGATTTTTCATGAGTCCATATTAGGGTTTATTAGTACTTTATGTCTTGGGTTGTAGCTTAATTCAGTGGAAATAGAGCCAGTGATTAATAGGACATTACAAGACTGTCTAAAAACCTTTTCTGACTCTGCTAGATAAAATCTGTAAAAAACAGTCTGAGGAGTTAAAATGAGTCAGGCAAACATTATGCAAATAATTCCAGCGAGGTGTTTCTTCAGTCTTAAGACTCATAATTGCCAGTACAGAATACATGGCTAAGTGTTGTAAACTGATTACTAAAACTTGCTAGGATGGGGATTTCTGCTTCATGGGACATTCCAAATTGGATGAGAACAAAACACCAACATGGCAATCTCCTGCTTTGCAGAACAAACTACTTTGGGCCCATAACCTCACCCATGATCAGGCAAACTGGGCAGCCTGCCAGGTGGCTGGGGAGCTGGGCAGCGGGTAAATCAGCCAGCAGGCAAAAGGAGGGCTAGGCAGCCAGCCAGCCAGGCAGCTTGCAAGTCCATCTGCCAGTCAGGCAGCCAAAAAGCTGGCAAGCTAACGTGCTGGTTGTCTCCCCGGCGGCCCAGCGGGACAGGCTAGGAGCCGGTCAGCCAAGCAAGCCACCTGCCTGCCAGGGCAACAAGCAGGATAGCCCTGCTGCCTGCTGCTTTCTGTCAATGGCTCTGAAGGAATGCATGTATTCTTGTGGAAAGTGCCAATTCTAGTCTTCTGACATCCAACTATTCCAGGAGAATACATTTAACCAGCTCTACTTCTTACAAGAAATATGTATATTTAATATATTGAGTTACAGACAGCTACAATGAGAGACTTGGTTGTCTACAGAAAGACTCAGGTGCATTTAGGATTAAAATTATGAAATGTAATCTACCTGCTGCTCGGTTGCATGTAACTCACTGCTCCAATTTGTATTTTCAAGGTGTTCTGCTGTTGTGCATTTGCAGAAGTATGTGATGTTCAGCAGCTTGACACCTTCTGCCACTTAATTTCACATGGGATCAAAGAATTAGGCATTTTTCTTCCTCAGTTTCTGATTAAATTTTGTCTGGTGCATGTTCTTGGAGTATATCTAGGTGTTCCTAGAATACATGTAGATGGATGGCACACTGGTGCTAAAAAAAGCACTTGCGGTTGCTGCTTAGAGCAATGGTTATTCCATTTACTAAGGGCAAGACAGACTTGCGTCCTCCTTCTGCCTGAAGGATTTGAAACTCATATCTAATTTCCTGGAAGGACATCCTAAAGGCAATGTTTGAAGGAAGGAGATAGTGGAAAACTTTGCCTGCCTAGAGGTGGTGGCACTATGACACAAATTATTCAAGATCAGAAAGAGAGGGCATGGAAAGATTATGGCTTTCAGCTCTGATGGGAGGCTGGCATTGTGCTTCTTACTTCAGGGCTGTTTCGGTATGTTATAGTACGGGGCCTCTGCATAAAAATGAAGAATGTGGTAACAACAGGGGCTGGAACTCCCATCTGCCTGTTTGCAGATAAGTACCCTCACCACTGGGCATATATAATTATTCATATTTATCTTTTTTCCCTGAAATATTTTATTTCTCTTGAGCGCTCCAGCTTCAGTGGTCAGGGTAAAAAGTACTACCTCATCCACCCTGTGTTATAGCCTCGGGTAAGGACACTGCCTCCAATCCCTGATGTGGGTTTTAACTCCAGCCTCTCACGGATGATCTGTTCACATAAAAGTTGAGCAATGCTGTTCCTGTTTGGTGTGCCTTAAAAGACTGATCTCCTCTCAGAAAGAAAGTTTGCGGGCTTAAGCTCATGAGAGGACTCCTGTGTCCTGAGTAAAAAGCTTCAGGTCCAGAAGGTGGCAGTCCTGGAGACACATCTGGGGTTACCTTATAAATCCTTTGAATTCCCTCATGAAGTGATCACAATCCCTAGGACTCAATTTCCCTCACCTCCCAAATTTTTATGTCCATGTAACTCTTAGGGTTATATGCCAAGTTCAAGAGGACATAACAGCAGCGTGTCCCCAACTTTTGAGTTTCTTTTGTGTGTGTAAGTGTGCGTGCACATACGCGTGCATGGGGAGGGACCAGGATTATACAATAGATCGTATCTCAGGACAATAAGAAAAACAATAGCTGCTTTAGAACTCAGGGTTTATTAGTACTCTTAACTGTTCTTATATTAGCATCGTAGAACCTTGATTCAGTAGCACACTGTGAAGATGCATGACCTGGGATCTTGCTCATATTGCTATTTGCAGCATCTGGGATCTAGCTATGTACTGGCTAACACAGACTGGATTTCATATCTGTGCATGAAAGATTCAGTATATTTTGAATTATACACAAGGTCAAAACCAGGAATGAGTAGGAAGAGGAAGGAGGTATCCTGCTGGTTTTGACTTCAAATAGGAAGAGTCAGCAGACTCACATATAAGAAAGAGATTTAGGAAGACAAAAGAAGAGGGAACAAGCAAGAAGTAAAGAGAATAAAGGTATAAAAGGAGGTTAAGGCTTTAAAAAGCAGAAAGTGTAGGATTCATGGGAGTCATACATGTAAGAGATATTTTTTCCTTTTCTTGTGTCTGTTTGAGAAAGGGAGACAATAAAATACAATATAACATTACCAAACTGAGAATATAAGCAAGCTTATTATAAAACATTTAATAAACCAACCGTATATAATTTTAGATTTCTATTAGAAAGTAATCTGAATACTGACTGCAAAAAGGATCAGAAGGCAGAAGCTCAGGGAACAGAGGAAGGCTCTTGCAGGAACTTGGAATATAATTCCTTCACGCAGTGCTTAACTTAATTGTCATTGCTTGATAAACATGTTCATCCCACATGCTCATATCTTCAGCTTTCTTTTGAGGGCTCAGCATACTACTGCAACATCAAGGAATCATGCTCAACGTAACACCTCTGCTTTTCTTTTAGTTCTTCTGATGGGTGACAAATATGAATCTTTTCTGTTAAAAAATACATTGAAGTGTCACAATAGCATAAAGATTTCCCATGCTTTGAAGTGCTGGACAAGTAGTCACTAGCATTTTGGGAAGCATGGGTGGGAGTGGTTTTTTCCTTATTACTGCCTGCTACCTAGCTGACTGCAGGGAGTATAAGAGAGTCTTGGGACCTATCCTCGGACAGAATGTTCTCAGCTTGGCCAGCTTTAGGTGAACACATTAAAACAATACTGCAAACTTTTATTAAAGTCCTAAGACAACAGCAATTGGAATGGAATCCTCCTTGTTTTGGAGGATGTAGTCTGAGGCAGCTCTGGGGCACAGGGAGCCTATTCCTGTCTTCCCCAGCCCCACAGAAGGCAGAAATGCTTTTCCTAGCCTCTGCGACTTCTGTCCCATGACCCACACATTTCCTATTACTCCACAAATGTGTTGCCTCTCCTTCACCCCGTGTTTTACTGGAAATGAAAGAGGCAAAAGACCAGGCCAGGCCATACAGTAATCAAAGACAGTAATGAAGTTATCATGATAATGTCACCGCATAATTATGTGATGTGATCTGGTTTTGGTTGCTTTAGAATCACTGTGTTACCTTAATATCATATGTTGCCCATCGTTCCTTGGTACCATTTATGTAGTGCAAAAGGAGTTAATCTCAGTTCTCCTGCAGGGAACTTCCCTGACACAAAAACAATCCCTGTCAATAGGAAGATCAGGTAGCCAGTTCCTTCTCAGCAGCCCTGGCAGAAAGAGAGCTATAGATCTGCCACAGAGATAATCGTTGTATTCAGTCCTACTAATATGTGAAGAAAAAGACAATATTGGCAGAAATAAATAAAGAACATAAAGGGTTCAACTTGCAGCTTCTCAAGGAATTTATTTGCATCTATTCAGCTATATGGTGATTTTCAACATATAGTCTATGGGCTATTGAATAACTTTTGCAAGATCTTGGAAAAAATCAAGCCTGTTTATGAAAGCATAAGCACACCAGACAAGGGTCTTTGCCTCCACTGTGACTTTTTTGCAGTCCACAGACTGAAAGAGAGTCAAATGTCCTAAACAACAAAATAACTTTGCAACACATTCACAAAAGTGACACAGAAGAGGTGGAAGGAGTTTCTAAATGGTGATGAGCATGGTATGGAAGTAGGTAAAACACCACTGCAAAAGCTGAACACAGCCATAAAGATGACATATTTTGACAAATTCTCCTTCATTACAACAGTAGTCTTGGTGTAAACACTTTCTAATTTAAAAGCTGCATCTGTTTTAGTATTAATCTAACCCCCTGACGATGGCTTTCATAAGTTTGATGAAGTAAAATGCTGGATATACTTTCCTTCTTTTGAGAGTTGAGCATTTTTCTGTTCACAAGATTTTTCTTTCACTTAATTAAACATTTCTGTTCTTATAAACTTGTTTTTTACCTCCTACCTTGCAGGAAGGAGGACAAAGATAAGGCTGAAGATAACACCTTTCTTCCTCTTTGAGCAATAGCTGTGGTGTTAGATATTATAACACTCAAGCAGGATGTGATATTGATCTTTTACTGTTATTTGGGGCAAACATAATTATAGCTCTCTTTTGTTTGCATTGCTCAGTAACATTACAGGGTCTGACAGCTGTATGAACATCTCAGAAGAAAAAAAGAAACTTGTGAGAAGATTGTTCAGATCAAGTTTTGTGAAGTATATGCATTTTTTATATCTTGCTTTGTACTGCAGCTAAACTCACTAGGCAAATTCACATTGCGGCTTATTTACAAATCAGTAGTATTCTACTTACGTATACCAGATCTGAATATAAATTATAATCTCCTGCT
>NW_009189668.1:45385-49776 GCF_000690835.1 Fulmarus glacialis
GAGGAACTATTTAGAAAATAGGTAAGATGCCCAGAAGACTGTAAACAGAAGTCTCAGAGTCTCTTCCTCACTGCCACTGTCTTATTTCACGACCCTGAGGAAGTAACTTCATCTTCAGCCTTATTTTCTCCGCACTCCTTTGTTTGCTCTATCTAGTTAGGCTGTAAACTTCCGGGATAGACACTGTGTCCCTCTTTCTCTGAGAGGTATTTGGTACCATAGTTGGAGTGTCTTAAGTGACATATCAAAATGCATAAAACTAATAGATAATTCTGCCAATAAATTTGCCAATACAAATTATTCTGAATTGGGAAAGTTTATAGCAATTCATGAGAGGACTCTGACTTTAAATGATGCACTTCAGAAAGCTGAGGATTAAACTACATCATCAACTCTGCAACAATAAGGCAGAGAATTTGAACCATGGGTGCTTCTATATACCGTATGTTGTGTAACGCTTGCAATTGATATGCTTTTCTTCTTAGAGTGGATTGCCCCAATTTTAATGTTCTTTAAAGCTGATACATAGTGGAGAGGGGGCATTTGCTCTACCAAAGAGAGAACTGATGTTGTAGGCTTCAATGTTACAGGCTGCTGCTATGAAGCATAGTTTGTTATGTTTTTGAAGTGTCTCTACTAGAATGGGTAAGGTCTTGGTCTGAGCACAACAGTCAAATGCAGGCTTAAATCATCATCAATTCACTGATGTCAAAAGAACTGCTACTGTTTTTAAAAACTTAAGCATGGTTGTATTATGTTTCCTCAGTTGGTGCTGAATGAGTCCAATATATTTGAATGAGATATTTACCTTAAAAAGTTTCTCTAGAGTTCAGTGTCACAGCCATTGGAGGTCTGCCTGGACATACATCCATGGCTTTGCTCTCTGTGATTGTACCACTAGTGCATTTTGATGTGATCATGTCATTTAAACTCTCTTTCTGTTCATCTATTACAAAATGATTAAGACTTAACTGCAGCACCTGACAGAATATTTAAATAATTAATTAGAAAGAACATACAGATCACTGAATGAAGCTATTGTTAAAATAACTACAGAACACAGCTATTTTATTGTTACTGCGGATGTATAAATAAAGATCTGCCTTTGGAAGGTGGCTATTATTAAAGATTTGCATGAATTTCAGCTTCACAGACAAAACAAAAACCTGACTGTTGGATATTAGCAACTAGGTTTCCATAGCTATTGTCCCAAGCATTTTACCAAATGTCTTTTTTTGGATATCTTAATAATTTATTTTATAGCCTTGTCCTATTTAAGTAGAAGCTGACTGAAGAGAAAAAATAGATTTGACTCTTTTATCTTCTTTGCTACATGCAATTTATGAATATAATCCTGTAGCTCTTGCTTCCTGATTCACAATTCATGGATTAGAGGACTGAACCTTCAGCTAATCATTCAAGGTTTGGGAGGGGGCAGAGGCATTGATATCAGCACATTAAAAATATAAAGGCTGCTGCACAAAGAAGTAAGAGTTGAAGAGATTGGAGCCATAACGGTCTTGCTTGAATCCAGTTAAGAAACATCCGAAATGTAAGCAACTTTACAAATGGTGAAGAAATGAAATAAATCTAAAATCTTTCAATTAATATCGATAATATAACTCTCAAGATTTTTGACAAGACAAGGTATCTTGGGGTAACTAGCAATAAGTCTTTATTATTTGACAAGCACTCTATTGACTTGATGGTTTCACTGGATTTGAAATGGGTCTATGCAAACATAATAAATGAGTCTTAGATTTTGCAGAAAGAAAATTTATTTTGCCAATCATGGAACCTACCTCTTTTTCTTATGGTTGCATATATAGTGCTTCAAATAGCTTATTGACTAACCTTGAGAGAAGATCATAAAAAGCCTTTCATCTCATGCTGAATTATGATCATACCGGCTCACTCCAGCACCATATTAAACAAATGAAATTAGGTGAGCCATCATAGGAGATGTCAAAGTTCAAATCAACAGTTTTATTTTTTTTTTCCTGAGAAAAATATTAAAGTGTAATAGCTTGCTTGTATTTAAAGATGTATTTTGGAGACCAAAAGAAATCAGAATGTGATTTAAGAAGACCCAGTTTCTATGTTAAAGTACTTTGGATAAAAGCAGTAGGGAAATAGAGCAAAGGGTTGTGCACTTACAGAAGTATTGCAACAACATGAAGAGATATCTGTTGATGTGACACGATAAGGCAAAATAAGGAAGACACAGATGAAATAGAAGAAGGAGGTAGGTATTTGTTTGCTTTGATCCTTTCAGTGTGCTTTTTCTTTTATTTCTTGAGTCATAACTTAGATAACTTTTCTTGCCTTTTTTTGTGCCTTTTAAATTTGATTTGGATTTTAGCTTGCTTTCTGTTTTCTATATCAATCCATTACAAGAACACTTTATAAAGTCACAGAGTCTGCAAAGCACTTGAAAAACTCATCTAGTTCATCCTCGGCTGAAGGCAGGATCAACTGTACCTATATCATTCCTAACAGATGTTTTTTCTAACCTCCACTGAGAGTTACTTTACAACCCACCTGGACAACCCTTTCATGGACTTTAAGATACTAAAAATTAGCATTTTCCCTTATGTTTAATCTGAAATTGAAATTGCTCATAATTCATCAACTGCTTCTTTGAGTACTTTGAGATGAAATTCAGCTCGTCAGTTCCAACAGATTAGAAAATACATATCTAATGCAAGTACTTTCCAACCTGCTTCTGTAGCTGGCAGAGAGCATAGTCCCTGATACCATGTCATTGATACTGGCTGTGATAGGTGTCTGATGACAGCTAGCCTTCTTGTGTGTCATGAAGATCTTAAGCACCATTGCCTTTGCAGCATGATTTGTCAATAACTTTTCTTCTCCACCTAAGAGTCGACCGGCTTTTTCTTTCCTGATCTTCTAATTATTACTGAATTTATAGACTTATTTGTGTTGTTTCTGGTCAGACTTTTTTGCTATTCCCAACCCCCTTTTAGTGCTCATGGCTGTTTTTTTTCTTGTACGTAAGAAGCTAACCTGTATGCCTCTTTCCTGTGTTTGCCGACAATGAGCATTTAGTCAAGTTGTTCTCCGGTAGCATGAAGTTTTTACCTTTTCCTCTGTAAAGAGACACTTGTGTCCTTATTGTTTCCGAACTATCAGGCTCCAACATAATGGGCAAATTTTCAACGGTATTTTGTCTAGGAATTCTGAGTTTACTGAAGTTGTTTTCCTGAAAAATTTTGTTTTTATTTTGTATCTCAGTCATGAGACTCATAAACCCAATTGTCTTATGAACTTTTTCTTTCACACACCTCCTTGCCCTTCCTTTAGTAGTCTTTTAACACTGTGGAGAATAAAACCGTTCTGAAACCTTTGTCAAGAAAAGCCTTGTTTTCACTCAGTTCTGTTGCATTTTCCTGCCTTAATTAGTTTAATGCCTTCCCACTTAGTTGGCAACTTACTGAGCGAGGACACTGCCCTTTCTTCCTAAGGTGCAAACCACCCTTAACTTGAAATTCACAACATGTTGTCTTATTATCAAGAGAGCTGAAGTCTATTTGATAACATTTACCATGGGAATACACATGCCCCTTGACTCTCCAGTAAGAGGACTGACAAAGGCACTACCTGAGTTCTTCTATTCGCAGACCTCAAGAGTCACATCTGATTTTGCATTTCTTATTATATTGCTAGTGTCTATATGGAAGAGCCATACTGGGCAGTAGTGATGGTGGTAGATGAAGTACCACAAAATTTCAAAAGCTTCTTGGATTTATGCTCCTGGAGACCAACTTTGGTTTCAAAATGCCTGATCCGTTCATGAAGAGTATGGATACTTCTGTCTCCTTTTCATTTTCTTGCTGCTTTGTGGTGTCTTGCTTTTCCTTTTCCTTCCAGCCTTATCTGCTGCCTGTAGAGAATAACACTTCCTCATCTCAGAGAGTGACTATTTGGAGGTGGAACATACCTGGTTTTTGTTACTTACTGTCTTACGTGATGGTTTTAAACACATTGTCTTTAATCTCATACTTTGATTGAGGAATGTGGCCTTAAAATCATAATTATTTTTCAAATAAAACAGAAACTATTAATATGATATGAGTCATATCATGCAATAAGTGAACACCTGTGTCAGGCTCCTGTAGACCTTCTGAAATTTTCTCATATTCTATAAAAGGAAGCCCCTTTTCTCATACTCATGTACCTACTTTATCTATTTACAAGACAAAGGTGAAAGAGGTAGACTTGAAACTCTCTGAACATTTCCATGCAAGGAAATTATCTTTAGGAAGTTACCTATAAGACATCCATTTCTTCTTTATAATAGTCCACCAGATGGTTGCACTCTACAGCTACAGTTGTTTGTGGATTATTACTAATTAAAACATTGTGGTTTA
>NW_009189669.1:0-13402 GCF_000690835.1 Fulmarus glacialis
GGAGCGGCTGTGGGGTGTTTGGCTGCCTGCCAGGTTAAACCACAACAGAGAGGCTTGTCAATTGTTTTAAGAAGTTGTGATAAGGGTAGAAAACATTCTTACTGAGACACACAATATATGATTGCTTTCATCATGCGAATACTTGTGTAGCAAAGGAAATGACTTTAACCACTTTCAGAAACAGTGGCCTAAATCACTTTGACAGTACAACATGTAATGGGAATAATTTCAAGGGAAAAATCACCGTAGGCTATTTCAGCATTCATTAACTGTTTATTGTCAAACGTAACAAGACAAAAGGTTCGTTCACTGTGATGAGAAACTGAATATTTAAGTTGAAGCTTAGCCCTATATGAAATAATACGCTTTTCTTGTATAACATTACGTTCGTAAAGGATTTTCGGCATGTTGGTAAAAGAAAGCACATATATATATATATATATTATTGACAATCCATGTTTATATTTCATATACAATTTATTCTGAATATGGAGTTTTTTCTATGTGGTCAAATCAGTGTAATACAATAATTGAAATATATTATGATGTTTTGTAGCATACAATATATTATGTTCTCAAAGAACAGAGACAATCATAACTATTAGATTAATATATATTACTTTTTTTCATATAGGAAATAAATAATAAATTAAAAAAATATAGTTCTTGAGTAAGAATTCAACAGTACACTATTTAACAGTGACTTATTTGTCACAAATTGTTTCGTGTATTCATATAAAACAATGCTTGAGTCAAAAACTCTAAAATATTTAAACATTGCTTGCAGAGATTTGTGTAGGTCAGCAAGCCTAAAATTGATCAAATAAATCAAAATATTTCAAAGTGTCTTACCAATTTCACAGGTAAAATAACTCTTTCTTTTATAAAAATTAAATCTGTGCTATTTCTGAATGCTGCCAGAGTTTATTCCACTTTATCAATGAACAGTAGACATGTACTTTTTGTACCACATATGTAACTGAATATATGGATAGGTCACTAACGTCATGGTATTGAATTAAAATTCAGCAGGGAAAAAAAAAAAAAAAAAACACTAATGAATAATAACAAATAAGAATATAATTGCACCATTTATGTATCTGTGTCTAAATGAAATTGCCTGTAGCAAAATATTGAGATATTATTTTTTCCATGACTTTTCAACATAACTTTGCTGTATGCTAATATTTACATTATGCTATTGTGTTTAACTTTCAGTGTCTATAGATAACTCAACTGTCGTGGTTTAACCTGGCAGGCAGCCAAATACCACGCAGCCGCTCACTCATTCCCTGCCCCCCCCAGTGGGACGGGGAGAGAATCGGAAGGGTAAGAGTGAGAAAAACTCGTGAGTTGAGATAAAGACAGTTTAATAAAACAGAAAAGGCAGAATAATAATGATAATGATAAAATATACAAAATAAGTGATGCACAATGCAATTGCTCACCACCCGCGCTGACCGATAACCAGGTAGCGATCGGTACTTCCTGGATCACGCCTACCATTCATATACTGAGCATGACGTCACATGGTATGGAATACCCCATTAGCCAGCTGAGCTGGCTGTCCTGATTATGTTCCTTCCCATCTTGTGTACCTAGCTCAGTCAGTAGGCATGGGAGCTGTCCTTGGACTAGGAGGGTACTTAGCAACAACTGAAAACATCAGTGTGCTATCAACATTCTCCTCATACTAAATCCAAAACACAGCACTAGCAAGAAATTTAACTCTATCCCAGCCGAAACCAGGACATCAACATTCAGTGCAAAATTGCTCTCATTTTCTGTTAATTTGTATTTTCACACAACACAATTAGCAATTCATATTGGTATATAGAAAAAAAAAAAAAACTATGAAGATAATCCAATAGAAATAAAAAATATTTTAACAGTTACATTATGTAGCCACACTGATATGTACACCACTGCTCAGTATTGTTGGATCTTCTAGTCTAACTCAACAAATGTCTTCCTAAAACACAGAAAATGTTTTACTGGCTTTTTAATTTTAAGTCATTCTAGTGCATAGATGTTAATACAGTTCAATACAGAGTTGTAAACTGTATAAAACTGTATAGAGGAATGCTGTTTGGGTATATGTATTGAAGCCATAAGATATCATCCATTAGCAAGCTGGTACCTGTGGATAGATGCATGAAATTGCAAGCAATTTCTACTTTATCATTGTTTATTATAAAGATCATGCATTTAGGCACATATTCTTACACAGTAACTAGATGTACTCAGTTACACCGAAACTAAATACCATCACAATAAGTGATTATATTAATTACACATTCAAAAGATCTCTTATTTCTGATGTCTACTTAGGGAAAAAGCTTCCTGTTAAAGGAACACTGAAAGTTCAAAGATTGTTTGCCCATATACCTGCTAAAAAATTAAAAGAAGCTCACTCCTTACATGAAATTTCACTGTGTGTTAGACCTCAGATACCCGATTGTTTTTGCATTGCCTTGATCTGTTGTTGTTTATGATTTGACCTGTTCCTCTACTATACGCCATGCTGCTATTTTCTCCTGAAAAAGATGGAGAACTAGAAACTTGATACAAGTAAAAGGGTGAAGGAATGTAAACAACATAATATACTGTTAAAATTCAACTGAAATAAAAAAAGCTGTATGACTAGAGTTAAAGGAAAGACAGGTAATGAATGAAGAATTATACCCTTAAAAGGAAAATAATAGCTGTGTTAGTACTTGACATATCTTTTGTTGTTGTTTCTGTTTTGTGGCCTGAACTTAAAAGCAAGATTTTATCTGTCTTCCATTTTGTCATAACTTGCATATATTTTTAAGGAAAAAAAATCGATTGACTTACTTTCCCTTGGAATATTTGAAGTGGGAACTTAAATTTACTGACTACTGACTATTTGTTAATATTGTTTGACCCAGAGATTTATTTGCCCTGTGGGATTTAATATGAGGTAGGCCAGATATGAACTGCCAATATTCAGTGTATTTAACATTTTTAGTCTGCTATTGTCTTATTTCTAAGGTGAAAATTAGGTGTGACAAGGGTCTTAAATATGTAATGCAAATGGATTCAGTTGTGTTCCTTCTCCAAAAATTTAAATCAGAACATGAAAAACTTTCTTATCTTTAAGTTAGAGACACATAAATCGAGTCACCTTCAAAGGTGTAAATATGGCTAGAACAATTGTTTTAATATTCCCTTTCCCAACAAATAAACCAGAAAAAGTAAGGTACACGATAGTGTTAGAAGACTGGTAGACCAGTCATCTGTTTTGGGTACTTTTACAAAGAGAGATTTTAAGCAACCAGTAAATGTATTAAAATACATTTAAAAAAAAAAAAAAAAAAAAAAAAAAAAGTGACATTCAGAAATGTAACTTTTAATTTACTTAATTGGTTTCAACAGATATAGGCATCCTGAACCCAATGCACATATTGTAAATTCAAAGCTTGACGAGTTTGTTAGAGCTCTCAGTGTTAATGATAATTTTCATTTTCTCTAATAGTAGTAAAGGTTTAAGATTAGTATCCTGTAACAATGGTCTCAAAATATTAATGCAAATAGTTCTATATTGTTGTCACAAAAAAAAACCCCAACATTTTTAGGTCTTATCTTTTTAACCAAATTATATGTTTATATATTCCTCCTACAGAAGGTCTCTTTTCATATACATTAGTTGATCTAAATATATCTGTATCAGTGTCATCTGTTTGCCTTCCTAACCTGCATCAGATTTCCTTGAGCTAATTCATACAGTGCAAACTTAAATAAAAACAATGTTGTTTTCTTCAAACAGTGTATAAACACAGTTGTATGCTGGACTGCTAACAAGTTTGGGTAATACTAAGGAGATTTAAAAATTTAAACCTTACTTCTGAGAAAGAGAAACCAAATAGATTATAATAAGTATAAGCCAGAATACATTTATTTTCTTTTTAAGTGAGATCATGGATTCACACTGACTTAAAGTCAATGGTAGAACTAATTTAGATTACTTCTACTCTGCATTTTAAGTATGGGTGTGTGCTTCAGCCCTGTCTGTGTCAGATGTAATGTACTTACTCTCCAAATTATTGTGTGTGGATTTATCATAGAATCATAGAGTGGATTGGGTTGGAAGGGACCTTGAAAGATCTAGTCCAACACCCCTGCCATGGACAGGGATACCTTCCACTAGATCAGGTTGCTCAAAGCCCCATCCAACCTAACTTTGAACACTTCCAATGATGGGGCATCAACATCTTCTCAGGGCAACCTGTTCCAGTGTCTCACCTCTCTGATCGTAAAAAATTTATTCCTTGTGTCCATTCTAAATCTATCCTCTTTCAGTTTAAAACCCTTACTTACCCCTTGTCCTATCACTACAGACCCTGGTAAAAAGTCTTTCTCCATCTTTCTTATAAGCCCCCTTTAAGTATTGGAAGGTGGCAATCAGGTGTCCCCAGAGCCTTCTGTTCTCCAGGTTGAACAACCCCCACTCTCTCAGCCTTTCTTCATAGGAGAGATGTTCCAGCCCTCTGATCATTTTCATGGCCCTCCTCTGGACCTGCTTCAACAGACCCGTGTCTGTCTTATACTGTGGACCCCAGAACTGGATGCTATGACTTGACTCTATGTACTTGACTCTATGTTCAAGTACAGGTGTTAGAAAAATTATACAGCATCTGAAACAGAAAGTTAGCACATATTCTTTGTTTTAGGAAACCAAGAACAGATTTACAAGCACTGTGGATGAGCTGGGAATCGTCACAGACTGCCTGCTTAACTTTAAGCAAACAACACATATTTTGCATGCCTTGAAGAAGTACGCTGTTACTGATGGAGGATGGACAAGTCTTTTTTAGGCTTCTTGGGTGCAATATGTAGACTCTGAGCTATGGGTATCATAAGGCCCCTATGTGAACAGATGGAACAAAGGTCACAGAGCATGCTGTGTTTCAGCCTGCTTTCGAGCCATCCCACTGAGGACCTGCAAATATACCTATAAATAAATATATCTTCATTAACTCAAATGGAGTCCTGTTTTCACTGTGCTAGCTGTATCTTGATTCAATAGATATTTACAATTCAATTATATTAAACAGAAAGTAATTTATGTGGACACAGAAAATAATGTATATAGACAAAGCAATTTAGAAAGTTTAATTTAAATTAATCAGAACTACAATAAATAGTATTATGACAATTTTAGCCTAATTTTTTAGTTTTTCTTTAAAAAGAATCAGATTATATTCATTGTTTCTCACTCTACACACCAAACTATTCCTCTTCAAGTGGATTTCCTTTCATGAAGTTATTGGTAGAACACTATGAATTCAAAATATTTTAAGAATCTTAATTGTAACATAAATGATCATGATTATTAAAATGCCAACATTTGCTAATGGAATTATTATTGCAATATGTTTTTGTATATACAAAAACTAGAAGATTACTTTGATCTCAGAAGATATGTATTCATACTGGTTTTTACCTTGGTAAATTTACCCTTCCTTCATAGCCCTAAAATTCTGACTTCCTTTGTAATCAATTCTGAATCAACTGACACCACTATATCCAATATAAATTTTGCTTGAACCCAAGACCGTGCATTACTAAATTATAGAAAGCAGAGTCTAAAGAATTTACGTTGGTACTACTACGGCTTCTGATAGAAACCCCTTCACTGCAAATCTGAGAACTTGACACTGAGGGTGAATGACAGTATATTACTATTCTGCTGTTCCAGTCAGTGTTGTTTTTGCTGTGTGAAATGTAGAACCACAATTCCCCTACAGCCTGGCATTAAGGACAATATCTGTTCTTATATTCTCACTTACAACTGTTGTTGTTGTCACGACCTTAGGTTTCTGTATCAGTGCCTCCAGAAACAATTTTTCTAGTAATTATACACTAGAAAAAATGCAATGTCTTCCTTCAGAAAACGTATTGAAGAATAATGTCTTTCTCCATGGGTCTCATTTTTTAAAAGACAAACTATGACTATGTGTCCATACTTGTACCTCAACCATTTGAGAAATTCTTAATTGAAAAAAGCCAAACCCAAACAAATGGACACAATTCTTATTAACTAGCTTCCATTCCTGGAATCCTTATCTAATTAATGAGTTGACAAAAGGGTTCTGGAGACAAAAAACTTTTTATCCCCTCAAGTATTCTCCCCTCTTTGATATGACTTTCTGGCTTTTTTTCATATGTATGTCTCTCTCTATTACTGCATCTGCATCTATATCTATATCTACATCTACATCTACATCCATCTATGTCATTTACTGATAGATATCTGTGAGATTGTTCTCATATCAGCCTTGGATGGGCAAATAGTAACTATAGAAGGGATAAAATTTTCTGCTGTTTGATAAACAGTGCTGAATGGAATACTATTACAACAGATATTCATAATCCCCCAAAATTTTGGCTCATTACATCTTTGAGATAGTCAGGCCACTTTTGCCATCATTGAAATTATAGATATACTGAAATTTCATACCTGACATTCCAACTCTTCTGACATTACAGATCCTCTGCTCTCAGTTAAACCAGATAACAGAACAAAGAGAAATTGGGACTATATTTATAAATAGCTGTTTTCATTCTGTCCTTGAAAGGCTGTGTATGGACTAACACTCAAAATGCAATCATGCATAAGCCAGTCATGCTGTGTTGCTCGAGGCTAACAGTTCTGCAGGTACACACCAAGGAAACACCAACTTCTTTGCTTGTTTCCCACCAGCACGTTGCCACTCTTGCTGGGACCCCTGAGAGCCACCATCCCCACCTTTCCTCTGGGCATTCAGTGGCTGGCAGTAGCAGTCACTCATTCAGAAATTACAGGCAGAGTTCTGGTAGCTTCCATGCTTTGTTAATGAATCTGGATCATAAATACCGCCACTGCTGACAGATGTAATTACTCAGGGAAATCCACTTCACTGTACCCCTGTATTTGTCTTGTAAGTATCATAAATGGGCTCATCTCAAAAACCTGACATTCAGGGGAAATACAACCCAGGTTGGAAAGAGATGTGAGAGCTGACAAGTGATGACAAATGTCAGTAGTTCAGCTGCACTGTTGACAGGTCTGCTCTTGTTAACATCAACAGTATTAGTAGAATGGTGAAATAACCTATTACTCAGATGGCAAGGTTTTGCTGTTAACAGCTTCGCCCTCCCCTGTAACTCCCCCCACTCCCCTGCGAGCTACCCTGCCAGCACCCTCCCATAGAGGCCTCTTGGATACAGTATTTTTTTTTTTTTTCACCCAAATAAAAAGGTTGGATAAAACATAAAATTTCTGAAGCTATTAAGTTCTAAAAAGCCCCCACATGTAACGTTCTGTCAAACATTTCATTACAGAGGTAAATCTGTTTGTTAATGCACATATGAGAGATCTGTAGTTACTGTAGACTATACCTAAAGGAGGGATTAAGGACATGTGCATTGGAACAAGTCTCTCTCTGTAGGTGTGAATTTGTAACTTGCTAAACAGTCATAGTGATGGATCATGGGAAACTCCTGATCCAAAGATCAGGAGTTAAACCCCTTTGCCAGTGGCCTGGAATGATCACTTCATGCTGAGTGTGGAGGCAGAGCCTGCACACTGATGGCTATCAAAGGAATAGGCCCCCTGGACTCCTTCATGTGCCCAGACCTGTAGCCCCCAGCCCAAATCTGGATGTTACACTTCCCAAGTCTTAGACAGCATGCTACTGTGGCACAGTTCAGCGCCCATGGGTTGTCCATCCCCTTTTACAAGCAGTTCACGCTCTATGTAATCTGGAGCTAGCCAGCCTGCTTTCCTGGTAGGAGGACTTGGACACGCAGTAGGTTTGCCCTGCTCCCCACAGCTGCAGTGCTCCCTGGCAGCGCGGGTGCGAATGGCTCTTGCCTCATGGCTGCAGCTCCAGCTGAGACTGAAGCACAAGTAGCACAGCAGTGTCATTCATCCCCTGTGATTCTGCTCATGAGGCCCAGACCCGAATACCCTCCAGGCAGCTAAAACAAGACAGTCAGAATTTCCGATAACATTAAAGTTACTCAAATCTCACTTTTTTCTCAAGTGTAGGTGTCTTACCTATGCCTCCTGGCAGGTGCTTCCTTGAGATTTTGGAGTTTACAGGTGTCATTTTCCCTGAAGATGAGTACTTCTAGCCTATATCTTTAAAAGTGATGTTAGAGACATCCTTTTATTAAACAGATTTGATAGAGACTTTCCCAAACTCTGGGAAAGTCTTTAAAGACATTAGAAATTAAAGCACATATATTTTCTGTGGGATGTGAAAGACTCTTGTTCATTTTAATCCAGATAGATACTCTATCTTTCATGAGAAAATTCTTTCTAAGAATCTTTGAATGGTGGGAAATTATTTCTTCCTAACCTTCCATCATAAAGCTTTTCTATACTGCAGGAAAATACAATACCAAAAAAAAAATAAACCCAAACCCAAAACACCAAAAAAAACTGAAAGTAGAAAATATGCTTTCTTAAATTGAAAATGAATGTTCCAGCACTTCCAACCCTTTTATGTTCTTGATTTTGCCAAAGACCCTACAATCTTTTCCTCCTTGTTTTTCTCAAAATGCAGTAGAATCAATGACATGTAGGCTGTATTTATCCCTTCTCTCCTTCCTGCATTCTGGCTCTCTTGTTTGGAAAAAATAGTATTAAAATAAAGATCAATAAACTAAAGATACAGCTATCTGAAACCTTTTTCTTACTCCTCTACTCAGAAAGTTTTAGTGTCTTTCAGGGTCAGATGGAAAAGGTGAACTGGAAAGAAAAGTGTATATATTGATGAACATGTTTAGTGGCAAAAAGGATAAGAAAACAAAAGAAAATATTTGAAACATAAAAAAAATCAAAGTGCTGAATAGAATAGTCTTACTCTGTTACGTGAAATAAATTACTTCAAGACTGAAATTTTGTCTTCATTTTCAACTACTCAATTTGATTAGCACAACAACATGAACTGTGAGAATGGTGTTACCAGATACATTTCAAGAGGACATAGTTATACAACCATTAGTGATAAAATTAAACTGGAAAAAGAGAGTCATGCTACCCTGAAGATTTATAAAATGCTAAGGTGGTTTTTAATCTTCATGGGGCTGGGACTGATATATGCTGCTTGAAAACCCGGTCATAAACTTAAGCTCTTTGTTGCTTATTCATAATCAAAAAAGCCAACAGTTCATTTATCTGACAGGTGTTAGTTTGAAATGCTAATAAAAATAATGAAAACACATAAATGTTTGCTAGTTTTTTCCTGTCTCTGCAAAACTTGCAAAAATTTACTTCTTGCCTTCCAGTTAGGTGTCCTTGGGGGAAAAAAAAAAAAAAAAGCTCTTTATAAATCGTTTTTTTATAAATAAAAAGACATTTTATAAAAATTAAGTCAGTTTTAGCTGGCCAAAAGTGGGTGAAACCTGCATGTAAAAAGTACGTGTTTTACAGATTATTCAAAATTTGCACAGATTAACTGGGGAGCATCGGGACCTATATACACTTGGAAATAAAGCATTTCCCCTGTTCCCTAGAGATGGATTTCTACATAGTAGCTTTCTAGCTTTCTCTCGTTTTCTCTTTTATTTTTTTAATTTTTCCTCCAGATAGAGTTCATTGTGCAAATCATGGCAACTCAAAAATAAATTTCTCTAGAAATGGCACTAGTTCTATTTTATTCTATACTATTTTATTTTATATTATTGCTAGTCCACTTAAATCTTAATACTTAGGAATTTGCAAAAGGTAGAGGGAAAGCAGAAATAAAATTTGAACTTTCAAACATTTAATTTCATTATGTTCCTTTTGGTAAGGAAGAAAAGTGCATTTTATTAGTGTTGCCAAAACCCCACATAGTAGCTCTCATAAAATCTTCATGGGCTGCATACAAATATCTGCCTTCAAAAGTCAAGTGTCCTTCAGCTTGGTGAAACACCTAAGCCCAGCTTCTACAAAGATGTTTTAGAGTGTTTCACTTATGCTTCTGCTTACAGAGATAAACTCTTCTTCTCTGACTGGCATATATCTTTTTCACACGTAAACATGTCATATGCCACTCAGATGCAACACAAAGAGGATCCGTGCCCTGTACAGTCTAAATCAAACATGACATAACAAGTCAGGCTTATAAATAGAGGTGGTATATGTGGAGGAAAAACAAAGGGCAGGGCTGAAAAAAATGATCACACGCTAGTCAGCTATTTACTCAGTTTGATGTCTCAGTTTTTCCCACCCCTTCATTTTTTCATCTTTTTTCTGCCCTTTTTTAAGAATTTAGAGGTTGAACGCACTTTCCCTCCCTTTGCTGAGCAGGCAGTGAGCAGACAGAAACACCTCTGTGAAAGTTACAGTATAATCCCTTTTAATATGATTACTTCATAATACTAGCAAATTAGCCCTTACTGCTTTTTAAAGTGTGTGTGGCTGGGGGTTGGGGGGGAGAGGTATTTTTGATACTTTTTAGTTGTGTAAAGTAACAATGGTGTCTTGGGGTGTAACTGTGTCACAGGGTGGTGGGTTGACCTCGGCTGCCTGCCAGGTACCTACCAAGATTTTAATGGAAAAGGACCCTTTGCACATGCCTTGGGGAAGAGGTGCCGTGCACTCCAAAAAGGCTTTACTAAAGCTGACCCCAACACACACGGATGCACATGCCTGTATGTAATGCCAGATGTCACCAAATGAACTGTCCAATGAAACAAAGTCTGTGAAGGTGGAGAACAGGGAGATTTTGTTATGCATTTGTACAACCCCTGTGCAAGCCTGCAGTACTAGAAGCAGAGAAACTGTAAATAGCTCAGAATCGGATAACACAGGTTAAAAAGCCCCTAAAATGAACAAGCTATGAGGAAAAACATGAAAAGCTGGAGGGATTTGATAGGGTGAATCCAAAACAAAGGAAAGCACAAACATAATCAGAGAAAACCAATCCCTTGAGCTTCGCTATGGTAATACAGACCCAGAATCTGGTGCCTGTATTATTCAGCAACCTGTACTCCCCAATAAGCAGGTGTTTCTCTCTTTCAATGAAGGCTCAGGCACACTGGCAGTGAAGAGGCAAGCACGCTCACTTGTGACTACAGTATTTATTGTACTATAGTTTGAATTAAGCACTTTAAAACATGACGGTTTAGATACTGTCTTCCTACCCAAAACAGAGACTGTCCATTAATTGCACTTGATCTTCCGTTACAGCAAAAACTTCCATTCTGTCGGGTACAATGGGGAGGTACAAATACCTACTTCCCCTCTGTGTTGCTGAGGTTGAGTGAAGCTGAAATCTCCCGTAGTAAATTAAAACCAGGCTCGTAGGGCCTAAGTTCTCCAACTTTAATCCACAGCCAGACACCACCACTGCTCTTCTGAAATAGTATAAACTGACATGAAATTTAAAAAGAAAAAAAAAAAAGTCCCACCAGTGTCAGTTTTAACACTGATCTGTACTACCTTATAAACTCTATGTTTCTGAAGACAACAGTAAGTCTGAAAATTCTTTAAGACTTGGACTTAGATTTTTAAAATTATTTAGGATTTTCTCATCAGTTCAACATAGAAACCTCAGATCTTTGTGGCCTCTGTGTTTTGCAGTAAGAAGCCTTTATATAAACTACAGAAATAGTCCTGGAATCAAGGAGTAGAAATCAAGTGTTCCTTTTCTGAAGTATATACTGCAACTATTAGGCTAAAGAATTATCCTCTGTTCTGTTCAAAAAACAGCCTGACAAATCTTAATCTTTTTATTTTTTTATATCTTTCTACACATTGTAACAGCTTTCTACGCATAGGTGAGGAATACTCTTACTTAGATAAATGTATAATCTGGTTATTATGGCACTCTTTTGGCAGAGAGAGAAGGGAGGCTTTGACAGGAACTGAACCCCGGTTCCCCGTGGTCTAGATGAATGCTTCACTAAAAGTCGATTGAATAAAAGAGACTACAATTCTGTCATCTTACGGCAGTGTTTTAAAATAAAGTGGTCATGGCAACAGTGCATAGTTCAGATCTGGATATGACTTTGTTGGTGTATTTGTTTGGTAGATGCATTTTTTAAATGGCAGAAGAATATATTTTTGCAGGCTTGTTGGACTTAAACAGGAATAAAATTCCAGGATGATCATCCTGTCCCTTCTTGGGCAATTTTGGCTATACGACGAGATATTATAGTAGATGTTGAGGCAATTGCAAACAAAAAAGTAGGCTGCTGACAGGCATTAGTTACCCCACGTCTAAATTCAATAAGCAGGAGTGTTCAAGGTCACAACTGGGCTTTGGCTCTTAAAATCCTCATAGGTCCAAATCTCTGGATGTTAAAGCTTCTTTTAAAATATATTGTTAATGCCTAAAAGAATCAAAACTCCATACAAAATTTACTGCTTTAAATCTAGCTTTTCCCAGGGTTTGTTTTTTTTGTTGTTGTTGTTTTGGTTTTTTGTTTTTTTTTTTTCCAGGGCTGTATTTTCCTTAACTTTTATTACTGTCTAATCCTATACCTTGAAAAGGCTGTGCATTTGAGTAACTAAGTCCTCATTTGGGTCTGGCCTCCAATCTTTGAAACAATGACTGGATCAATACAGAAGTAACTTGAAACATTTTGGATTTTAGCTTTGTGATCTTCAGCTACTGCTGTTTGACTTTGTGCTGTTACATTCTACTATTGTCATGTGCACTGAATGTTAGAAACTTATCTAGGATTTGATTCACTGGGATGTGTGGACAGCAGTTCTTGGAACATTTTAAACATGTCATTTTTTATTTATTATTCAATAAAATTAAAAGCTTAATTGGAAGGTACTATTTTTAAATTTTTATTTAAATTTGTTCTTATTCTCCACATAAATACTAGCAGTATGACATTTATGGAAATCCCTACAGTTACTGTACCTACAAAATACCTTCAGTCATTAACACAATACGTCCGCCAATATACGTTTGCAAAAATATTTCTTTTTATACAAATTAATTCTCACAAACAATCAAGTATCATGTCACTACTAATGCTAACTTTGATTCACTTTGATGGATTCACTTTTGCATGCAGTGGGCCAGAGAAACTTTAGTAGATCTATAGGATCTTTTATAGAAAATCATCAGCTCAGACAGTGTTTCCATTCAACATGTAATAACACAAGTTCAGAAAACAGTTTTAGACACAGAATGAGGAAGACTAAACTACTGCTGTAGGTATTCCTTTTACTTTGGAAATTTTTTACAGATTTTAATAAGCGAAGAAGAGAAACTAGACTATAGCAAGGGAGATATCATTTCAGGTCTACAAAAACTCAATCATCCTTCTAGAATTGAAAACAGAAGCTTTGGCATCCCTTTTGTGATCTTTAGATTGAAACATCCCACTAATTATTTTTCTGCCTCATTTTGCCTCTACATAGAATCATAGAATTATTAAGGTT
>NW_009189670.1:0-3133 GCF_000690835.1 Fulmarus glacialis
AGGCAGATAATGCCAACGAAAAACGTACCCTGTGCCTCCAGCCCCTTCCTCTCCTCGTATCCGTGCTTGTCCCCCTCTGCGTTTAGCTGATCTCTGCTGGCGTGGGTCAGTCTGCACAGACCTACGAGTTGTAGCAAGGGATATACGCTGCAAGTAATTTTAGAAGTAGCTAAATTCGTTTTCAGTGGTTCACAGCAGGTCAGACTGCAGAGAGGAAAAATAATATTTAACGTGTTTGCTGTGTTGCCGTGCATTAGTGTTTTCTTTTGGGGCAAATCTCGTTTGCTGTATTTACGAGCCCCCCTGCGAATCGGGGTGGTGGAAGGGGACGGGGGGAGGTAAAGGAGTGGAAACTGGCTGCTGCTCTATGCTGTTTCCATAACTGCTTGCTGCAACTGGATCTAATCACTGACAGTGTCAAAACAAAAATATCTGAGAGGGAAAAGGTGCCATTGCAGGGCAGCTGGATGTAGCAGGAGATTTTCTTGGCTGTGAGGCAGTGAGAAACCAGAGCTGCCTGTTAATGTGCAAGGAATGAATATAACTTGCAATGTGCAACTCCTTCCTTAGTGGCACGTTCACCGGACTGTGCTTGCCTAAAAGGTTGGTAGCTAACATAATGAGATTTTATAACCTCATTACACGAAGGATTGTGGAATAGTTTTCCTGAGCTGGGATAACCTTAAATACGTGGGAGCACTGTGATGCACGCCTGCATGATCCTCCTGCTCTCGGAGGGGAGTCGGTGGAAGGAGACCTCCGCAGCGCGGGGCAGGCTTACCTAAAGTGTGTTACTGAGGGGGAAAGGGGTGGCTTTCTGGCCTCAGCTTTTTCTGCAAGACCTGGTTATTGGCCTTGGTTGTGTGTGTCTTGGAGAGTTGTCCTTACCAGGTAAAGTCCAGGAGAAGATAATGAGCACACATTCCTCGCACTTCGTAACCGTGCCCTTTTGCCTGGGTCACGGTGTCAGAGAAGGTTTAAGTGAAGCTTTGAGTAACTAAGGAGTTCATATAGACATGAGTGATGCTGAGCCTTCCCTGGGAGGAAGAATATTCCCAGGAAAAATCTTCCCCATAAGGCCCCTGGGACAGAGGCCAAGAGCGTCTAATGAGGCAAGCTTTTCTTATTAGCTGCAGCTTTTGCTGTTGGAGGGTGAGGGCTTGGGGGGCTGGAATCAGCAGGCACAGGGGACCTCTGAGGGCAGGCAGCCTTTTTCCAGGTCTCCTCTGCTCTGGGCAGCCGATCTCCTCGCCTCGGTATAAGCTACTGCTTTGGAAGTGATGCAAGTGCTGAGTCTAGAGAAATAATCCGTTTTCTTCTGGTTTAGCTAATTGGTTTGCTGCTGCTGGAGGTGATGGTGCTACAGAGACGAGCAGCTCCGTGGTGCCGAGGCGTGTGTGCTCGGGGAGCTCCGGCGTAGCGGGTGCTGGGTGCTGGCAACAGGACAGCCTTCCAGGGCTGCAGCTTGGCTCCAGATAACTCTGTCCACTGGCTTTCTTTCCTTCATTTTATGGTTCCTTCCCTTAGGTAGGCAAGACACTGTGGAAGGAGCTCTGTTTTGGGCTGCATTCGTACGCAGCAGTGGTGACTTAGTGCGGGCTTTGTGGGCATATCGTGGGGTCCTCTGCCTAAATGCGTGCCTCTGGCAAAAGCGGTGGCTGGCCTGAAAATCTGCCTTAGGAGATGGACAACCCGTGCAGTTATCAGCGGTGCTGCAGTGCTCAGCTGGGCATGTGCATGTCTCTCACTGACAGCAAATGTGAGGTTAAATTTCAGAAAACAGGAGGAATATATGATCATCTTTACCTAATTCCGGCACAAACAAATATTTGTTGATGAGGCTTTGATAAGCAGGCTGCTTGCTGGGTGGCTACTGTTTGTTTGCAAATACTCTGTAACTTGGTTAAAACCAAACTCTGGAAATGGAGGTGCATCAGTCATTCACTGAGACCTAGTTTTCTAGGGACAAAATAGGCAAGTACTTAAATCTTGATTTGAAGCGATTGCTGGCGGAGTCCTCTATTGCAGGAGCTGGAAATGCGTGGGAGGAATTAGCGGTGCCAGTGTAAGATGGCTGAGGGTGGTCTAATGAATGGCAAAGCGGACGCAGCCGGTAAGGTTTCATATCTTTAACTCTGACCTTGAGACTGTGGTGCAAGAGGAACTCGGCTGCAGAAGCAGATTACTGTATATTCAGAGGCTTATTTCCCTGCCTGCCTCTGCCAGAGGATAGATGGCCCGCTGAAGGGCAGCCCTTTGCCGAAAGTAGTGCGTGCATGACGCCGCCCACGCAGGCACCGTAACCACAGCCCTTGGGAAGCACACGGCGCTCACTGCTTCTGTGTTGCTCCAGGCTGGAGGAAGCGGAGGATGATAACGGGTGCTGGCCAAAATCCACGTCAGGTTGTCCTGCCCTTTGCTTTCAGGCGGGCTGGTGCTGAGGAGATGTTCAAACTCAAGTTCTTCCACCTCCTGTGCTTCTCCTGACCCGCTTGATCTGTTGCATTGACAGCTTTTGAACGGGCAGAAATGATGCAGCGGAGTCACGGTCCTCCTCCCTTTCCACAGGAGAGGCTAAGCAGCGCGCACAGCCCTCGGAGAAAATGTCATTTTCCTGTTCTCAACTTGACATTCATAAAGATCACGATAAAAGATCTCACAGAATCGTTTTGATGATCTTTTAAGAAATGCACGGACCTTTTCCATAGCCCTTGGATTTTACTAGAGTGATGTAAATCACAATTCTGCACAGGATTAGCAATCAAAGAGCATTATGAATCAATCTGATACTTTGTCTTAACCGTAGCCCTTCTTAGATTGCTGACCTACATATTATAGCTTTCACTATAACTGCTTTGCTGAGGACGGGGCTTTGTTTCTGGGCGTAAGGTGGCCCAACTGCTGGAGATCTTTGTGTGTTGAGAACGTTTTCAGTGAGATTACATAGAGATTGACTAAAATTCCTGGTGACTTCAGATGTGCTTGAAGTCTGTGCTGCTTGGCTGGTAACTTGTCTATGAAGTGTGAAATAGAAGTGCTTCCTTTGAATGTTCTTTTAATTATAATTGTGCTGATTAAAAAACTAGAAGATAAAATGAGATGCTTTCAGTATAAAGTGCTCTTAGATGTCTAG